>NC_054712.1:10354207-10531707 GCF_016097555.1 Gigantopelta aegis | reverse complement strand
TACTTACTGCCACAAACACCACTACTATCACCCCAACAAAAAAATAAATAAACAAAAAAAATAAATTGAAAAAGAAAAACATTTAAAAAAAAATCTAAAATTAAAATAAAAAAATAAACGCAAAGCACAACCAAAAAAACATAAAAAGGAGAAAAAACTATATAACCCCCCCCCCCCCAAAAAAAAACCCAAACAAAAAAAACAAAAACAAAAAACCTTTTTTTCTTTTAATAATAAAATCATAAAAATCCACACAAAAAAACCCACAAAAAAAACATACCCACCCCCTTAAAAATTCACAAGCATTTATTTATTTATTTTACAGGACTGGTCGCCATTATTCCTAATCCTGGGTGACCTCGATGCCGACTCATCTAGTATCCCTCCTCTGACGTCAGAGGTCATGTCGGGTCAGTACAGCGCAGTAATTCACGTCGGCGACGTAGTATACAACGAGACTGGTGATGAGGGCAAGGTGGGTTAATTAATAATTAATTATCACCATTCACTTTCAAGGACCATAACATTATTTTCTCTTTTTTGTCGACGGTATGCAGGTGTAAAATACATCTCGCCTCTACAAAGTCAAAAGGTATTACTTGTGTCCATTGTTTCGCATTTGGGTCAGTTTGTCACAAATTATAAGTCCTTGTTCAATGAAACTTACCGGCCTCGGTGGCTTCGTGGTTAGGCCATCGGTCTACAGGCTGGTAGGTACTGGGTTCGGATCCCAGTCGAGGCATGGGATTTTTATTCCAGATACCGACTCCAAACCCTGAGTGAGTGCTCCGCAAGGCTCAATGGGTAGGTGTAAACCACTTGCACCGACCAGTGATCCATAACTGGTTCAACAAAGGCCATGGTTTGTGCTATCCTGCCTGTGGGAAGCGCAAATAAAAGATCCCTTGCTGCCAAGTGGAAGAGTAGCCCATGTAATGGCGACAGCGGGTTTCCTCTCAAAATCTGTGTGGTCCTTAACCATATGTCTGACGCCATATAACCGTAAATAAAATGTGTTGAGTGCGTCGTTAAATTTTTTTTTAAAAAAAAATAACATTTGTTTCGCATTTGGGTCAGTTTGTCACAAATTATAAGTCCTTGTTCAATGAAACTTACCGGCCTCGGTGGCTTCGTGGTTAGGCCATCGGTCTACAGGCTGGTAGGTACTGGGTTCGGATCCCAGTCGAGACATGAGATTTTTTAATCCAGATACCAACTTCAAACCCTGAGTCAGTGCTCCGCAAGGCTCAATGGGTAGGTGTAAACCACTTGCACCGACCAGCGATCCATAACTGGTTTAACAAAGGCCATAGGAAAGTGCAAATAAAAGATCCCTTGCTGCTAATCGGAAAGAGTAGCCTATGTAGTGGCGACAGCGGGTTTCCTCTCAAAATCTGTGTGGTCCTTAACCAGGTCTGACGCCATATAACCGTAAATAAAATGTGTTGAGTGCGTCATTAAATAAAACATTTCTTTCTTTGTTTCAATGAAACTTGGTTTATAGTTGCACCTATGGATGTTCATCACAGTCCATCGAAAACGTTTATGGTAGGCGAAAATTGTAATCCAAACATTGCCTTTACAATTTACATTGCTATTTTCTTCAATAGAGATAAAAAAAAATGCACTTCAAATATCTGTTTAACCCACCCACCTCCAGTTATCGTCCAAGGACCTGGCCTTGTGTTTATAAAACTTTTAGAGTCTAGACTCTCTTAATAGAGTCTAAGACGGTAATGTCATGGCAACGCCATACAAATTGCATGTGTGTGACGTCATTTGAGATTGAGTCTGGACTCCTTAAAAGTTTTATAAGTGCGGGCCCAGATGTTTATAAGATTCACTTTCTTTTCTTTTTTTTAAATTTCTTTCCTCCTTTTCATACGCCCGTATTATGGAATGGCGTTGTCCGTCCGTTCGTCTGTAAACGTTTCGTTTCCAGAGCATATCTTTCTTATCAATTCATATAGGATCTTCAGACCTTGCATATGCAAATACAACTTGGGATGGCGGTGTGCTGCGTACCATAACTAGGTCACCGCGACCTACTTTTCACGGGCATATCATGTACCTCACCGGTACTATTGTTTCTTTTTATTCTTTCTTTCTAGAATTTCTTTTAAACTGTTCTTTCTTTCTTTGTTTTATTTATTCATTCTAAATACGGGAAAGAAGAAAAAGAAAACCAAGTGTTTTGCGGTTGTTGTTGTTTTTTCTATCTACATGTATGTTTTTCTTTCCAGACAGAAGACCTGTTTATGAAGCTGACAGAAGTTATGGCGTCTCACGCGCCATACATGGTTACGCCAGGACGCTATGGTGAGGTCACGTTGTTACTTTTTATTAACGTGGTTACTGTAATAAGAACGTACGATTAATAACTTTACATAACTATTCTGAGCATTCTGCGAAAAAGAAGAAATCCTATTGAAAAATCAGCAAGGGATATTTTTGATAATAAATAAGCACGTCCCCAGAGACAGGACAGTACATACCATGCCCTTTATGTAACATGGTGCTGTTTGGAATGGGGATAAAATTGAGTATGTGGCTCGCTCATCAATATAAAATCCTGGCTCCGCCAATGCCTGCATACCCTCGCCTACGATTTCAACGGTTCTGATACACAAACAAACAAACACTTACCTTTAGTCGTATATCCACTCAACACTTGTAGTTAACGGTCGTCATTGGGCAGCATTAGATTCATATCCGTTTTACAGTTGTACATATTTAAAATAAATATGATTATAAATGTCAAACAGCGATTCTTTTGGCATATTTCTAAAGTTTAAACTATATTCAGAAGACGGTACGTCGTATCGCTTTGACATCAATAATCATATTAAAACGACGAAGCATTGTGATGTCACGTCAAAGGATTGTTGACGTTTATATGGTAACATTTCCGTTAATTGTCGTAACTTAACGGAAAATGTAGAGATACAATTCATTGTGTGGGTGTAATTCATTTTGGCAAAATTATAGGCGGAATAAGACTACTATTATACCGACTTAAAACAAGTTCACAGATAAAGAGGAACAATAGATATATTATTACAAGTTCACAAGATAAAGAGGAACAATAGATATATTAAAACAAGTTCACAAGATAAAGAGGAACAATAGATATATTAAAACAAGTTCACAAGATAAAGAGGAACAATAGATATATTATTTTATATATATATATATATAAAAAAGATTATAACAAACAACATGAAAGTAAAAGGATCCTGACAAAAGCATGCGCACGAAAGGCATTTCATTGCATAGGCTTCGGAAGCGGGGTAGGGCTACAGGGCCGGATTATGGGGGTTTCCCAGATGCACGGAAAAAAAAAAAAACCCACCACGTAGATCTAAATTGATGTCCACGTAAAATGTATAATTTCAAATTATAAGTATTTACATATTGTTTCAGACCCCCCCCCCCTTATCTAAAGCATAATCCGCCCCTGGGCTGGGGTAGCATCGGTGGTGGGGGGTGGGGGGGGGGGGGGGGGGGGGGGGGGGGGGGGGGGCTGGCACTCCAAAGCTGTGAAGCTAGAGGGGCCAGACTGGATATGAATGCAAAAATATGCTTCCTAAATTCTTTATCGGGTAAGTACAAACAATGCGGTTGGCAGTAAGAGGCAGGATGAGCTGCATTAATACCGTGTAAAACAAATTCCTTAATTAACCAGTGGAGTAGGAAGGTGCCAAAAAGTGTGTGTGTGTGTGTGGGGAGGAGGGGGGGGGGGGTGCACACTTTTATGTTTATACACTTTTACACTATTATAAAGCAAATATAAAGCAAAATATCTGAAAGGTCAGGGGCACATGATATATTTTTTAAAGTGCTCTCTTAATCATTATATCTCATTAAGAAATGGCAGTCATGACTCTTAAATGGACGTTCCCGACTTTACAGAATTTGAACATGGCCCCAGCTAATGAGGCTTTTAATGAATAAAACTGAATATTAATTACATTTTCTCCCTTAGAATATTAATGTGGAAGGAAGGAAGGAAATGTTTTATTTAACGACGCACTCAACACATTTTATTTATGGTTATATGCCGTCGGACATATGGTTACGGACCACACAGATATTGAAAGAGGAAACCCGCTGTCGCCCCTTTATGGGCTACTCTTTTCGAGTAGCAGCAAGGGATCTTTTATATGCACCATCCCACAGACATGATAACACATACCACGGCCTTTGATATACCAGTCGTGGTGCACTGGCTGGATATTACTGTGGGTACACCATGTGTTTCCTAATGTTTATAGTAGCTTAAACAGGATTGGGTTTTTTTTTACATATACGAAGTTATTGAAGTTTGAGCTGCTAATTTGAATTTTGGGGTCTGGTGTTGTCTACTTTTGAAATATGCCCTAGTTTCCTTTTTAAAATATCAATGACTGTATAAACAAGATATTGTCCTATTTCTTATGTTTGTAGTAGTGGTAGTGGTAGTGGTCGTAGTAGCAGTAGTAGTAGTAGGAGGAGGAGCAGTAGCTCAAACCAAATTTTAATTTCCATTAATTTCGTATGTATATTTATATATATTACAAAGGAAATAAATAGTGATTGCTACACATATTAAAAACACGACCGTACACACGAAAATACAAGTAATATATAATAAAGGCTCTATTAGTTATAAAAGTCGTACAATGGCTACAAACTGAGGATAGTCCGTTTAAATGCTATTCTTTTATTTATTTAATTTGTTTATTAATTCCAAACAGGCAAAGGAAGTTCGTTTGAGCAATACCGACACCGCTACTCCATGCCCGGTTCGAGTTGGCCTATTCCGAAAGACAAGGTGTGGTACAGTGTAGATGTTGGACCAGTCCATCTGATCAGGTAACTGGCGATGTTTTTTTAACCCTTTCATCATTCACTCATTTCACTTCCTTCCTTCCTTCCTTCCTCCCTTCCTTCCTTCCTTCCTTCCTTCCTTCATATTCATTCATTCATATTCATTCATTCATGTATAGTTATTTTCGTGTTTATATCCAATTAAGGTTCAAGCACGCTGTCCTGGGCACACACACACAAACACACCTGAGCTATCTGGACTGTCTGTCCAGGACAGAGGGTTAGTGGTTAGTAAGAGAGAGAAGAGGGTGTAGTGGTTTTACACCTACCCACAGAGTCATTAAACTCGCTTTGGGTGGGAGCCGGATACCGAGAGACGAACCCAGTGCGTTCTAGCCTTAAATCAGATGGCTTAACAACCACGCCACGGAGACCGGAACTCGTTTCAACTGCAGTTTGTGTTTATATTCATATATAAAGGTTCAAGCACGCTATCCTGGACAACACATTGAGCCAGTCCATTTTGTCCTGTAACAGATGATTCTACCCTGCCATCACTCATTCAGCTCGATTTTCCTACGTATATCCAAATAAAGTTCAAGCACGCTGTCTGTAGGCACGCATTTCAGCTATATGTGCTCTTTGTCCAGGACAGTGGGTATTAACCCATTAATAGTGGCCGTCATTGAGCAGTTAAATCTCAATTTTGGTGAGAGCCAGTACCATGGTGTGAACCCAGAACGTACCAGTCTTAAGGCCGAAAGCTTAATCCCTACGCCACCGTGGTCTGTCCGTTTTTATTTTCGCTTTTCTCTTCTTCTTCAGTCAGTAGAACACTCACCTGAGGTGCTTGCGTCGTGGGATCGAACCACCTCAGTGGACTGATTTTCTGATTTAAAAAAAAAAATTGTCCACCCCAACCAGTAAACCACGACTGATATCTCAAAGGCTGTGCTTTGTGTTATCCTATCAGTGGGAACGTGTATATAAAAGATCACTTGCTACTGATGGAAAAACGTTGCGGGTTTCCTCAACGACTATGAATAAAAAAAAACCCAAATGTTTGACATCCAATATCTGATGATTTATCAATCAATGTGCTTTAGTGGTGTCGTTAAACAAAACAAACAAACTATGCTCTTCGTTGTTAAACCATGTTAAAACATTAACATGGGGGAAAGCCCCCACCCCCCACCCACCCCACCGCCACCCTCCACCCCACCCCCACCCCCACACACCAACCCCCCCCCCCCCCCCCCCCCCCCACACACACACCTCGAGTACGCGTAGTGTGAGAAATGGGGGAGATGGTCAGTGTCTGTATATAGGACTTCCAAAACTAAGTTTTTATACTTATATATATATATATTGTCTCACAGTTTATTTTATTTGTATTTTATTTCCATTTGTAGTTACTCCACTGAAGTGTTTTTCACGTCAGACCAGACAAATGTACGGTCGCAACGCGATTGGCTGATGGCAGACTTGAAACAAGCCAATGACAAACGAGACCAGCAACCCTGGGTGGTCGCAATCGGCCATCGACCCATGTACTGCTCCAACAACAGTAGAACTAACAGTGACTGCGCGAAAGACGATTCCAAAGTCCGACAAGGGTATGTAACATTGTTATTGTTTCTTACATTGAGCCAACACATTGGGAATTGAATATGTAGCTGTTAATATGTATTTCAGAAAATACGAGTATAACATCAGTTTGTTTAACCACCGACTGTTTATTGCATACTTTTGAAAATATGTTTAAAAGAGTTTTTTTAACCTAGTTTTTGAAGGTATGTAAGTAACACAAATACAGGTCAGGTCATAGGGCTTTACGTGCACATTCAGAGCAAGCTGTTGTAGCGCACGCCTGTCTTGGGCACAAGAGCTGGCCTTGGTCCGCTCCTCCGTCCAGGACAGGAAAGGTGGGGGGGGGGGGGGGAGGTAATGACTCTATGGAATTTTGAATGGAGCAAGAATTATGCCAAAAGAGAAAATGTGCCCAAGTTTGATTGAGGAATTTGGGCGCAATTTTGAACGGTCGGTCGAAAAGAAAGTTCTGAAGCTAATATAGGTTTTGACGTTAGTGAATCTAGAGTAGCTCATTAATTAGACCTCTATGATGCTGCGGTGTCTCCCTAGGTTGCCCATAGGGCCCTTAAAAGGGCCTGACTGCTTCTGGTCGTTGAATGACAACCCAGGGGAGACTCGTCCAATTGTATAAACACCAGTAGGCATGGCAACACAAATACAGTTTTTGTATCCTTAAATCTCGCTGTTTTTTATTTACACTTGTTAGATATGTTTTCAAACAACTCGTTGTAAGATACGTTGAATCAGGGAGGGGTGGGTGGGGTGGTGGCGGGGCGAGGGGAGGGTCTATACCTCCACACACGAGTACAAAAATTTACGGTTTATTTTGCATACGCTATATAAATAAAGATAAAAATATAGCTTGTCCTCCCCCCCCCCCCCCCCCCCAACACCATGGAGGCTGTGACCCGCAACTATGGACGCAGTGACCCCCTCCCCCAGTAAACATTATGCACACCCCTCCAGGTGTCGATCAGATGGACCTCATCTAACAGTCACTTATGTAGTATTCTCTATATTATGTTCCATGTGTCTCGTTTCAGATTCGAAGATCTGTTTTTCGACTACGGCGTCGATGTTGTCCTACAGTCTCACGACGTGTACGAACGAATGTGGCCGCTGTACAAGGGCGTAGTGTTGTCCAAAAACTACACCAACCCCACCGCCCCCATACAACTCGTGGTAGGCGCCGCCGACGTACACAGTGATGATGGTCATGATGATAACGTAAATCAGTCGAATGATACAGAGTCCGGTATGTAACAGGCTTGACAGCAGTGGCAGATTTAGAGGGGGTGGGGCAGAGAACTCCTCTGCCAATGAGATAAAAATGTCTACATATATCGACGTCAAAGCGCTTATTTACACACCTAAGGAGTACCGGCCCACTACACTATATCCCTCTGGGGAAAACCCCTGGAAGTGTCGCTAGACGGCAGCAACTGGAGTGGTGCTGGGTGGGCATAGTTTTGCGTTTAACTCCATTTCTCACAAACTGTAAGTTCTCCATCAGTGGAACTTGGTTTATAGTTCTGTGACGGAACATGCTCTTATCTTTTCGCCTGTGACGATGTTAATTGTTTTAGAGGGCCGTGGGAAGCTTGGTTACGTAATACCCCCGCGCGACGGTGGTGGAGCTGCGTCTCAATATGCACTTATACCAGGTGTGGAGGCCATGTGGCCAGTAGTTACGTAATAACTCCGGCAGTGCGGTTTATGACCTGGGTATTTCTGGCGAACTAGCGACAGTAAGTCTGGCCATCTAAGAAAATATACCGACTCTGGGAGTTGTGGAAATATCACATGATAGGTGAGGTACCGCGTTGTGCCCCCAGGCGATATTCGCTGTCTCAGAGATTTTTGAATAAATAGATAGGATTTTAGATATATCGGGGAGAAACATTGGAAGTATCGTGAGGAACGGACGTCGTCCACTGAACGATCTATATAAGTTCAGTCCGGACGTGGTAAATATATTTTTCTGCTCTGTTGTATAACCTTGATGTGATTGATGTGACTTTAAATATTTTAATACTGTATTATACCAATATTCTTTAAACAGTGTCTCCGGTAATCTGACGAAGTAAATTGTAGGCTTCACTGTTCTAATATTTTGATACGAGTATTTGGTAATATAAAGCTTAGCCGGTCATCCTAGAGGACCTAGGTAAAGTGTAGGTTATTGTCTTTATTGGGATAGGTACCAGTATTAATTCTGTATTACAAGGTTACTGAAGGAGTAGTTAAGGGTTAATTAAAAATTAACCAGTTAGGAATAGAGTTGTAATTCCTTTATTAATTAAGTTCCCCTGGCAGCGTTTCTCAATTATCACACGTGTGTGTTGTATCACGGTGAAGTGATTAGAATATTGTGTAAACTATACACCTAGTGATTAACTAATTCAGTGATTAGTTCTGGGTTGTTATACTTCTTGTTGTTAATTAACTACTGCGGCAAGTACATTTGTCAGCGTAGTGTTAATACAGATTCCAAAGTGTATTGCGTTTTGTTGTGTTTTCTAGTGAACTAAACGTGCTATATATATATATATATATATATATATATATATAAGATCTTATCTCTGATTATACCTAGAGCCGAGCCACTCGGGTATTAGACTGCCCGATACAGAGAGATCTAATAGATATACAGTTAGGAGAGATATTTGGATAATCGTGTTTTATTCAGTTACGGGTATTATAGGATCCCCGTGACAAGTTCAATTAAAAATTCAATTTAATTTGCTTTTTTTTTTTTTTTTTTTTTTTTTTTTTTTTTTTTTTTTTCCAACTTGCATTGAAATGAACATTTAAAATGTACCGGACAGCCACATCGAATACGTTTATGGTAAGACATTCAAATTTTCCACGGAATTCCATGGAATGGGAGCAACCATTTGCTTGCCTCCGCTAGATAGCCTACGGCCCTGTGCCCATATTTTCGAGACTGTCTTAGCGCTACGATATCGTAAAATAGTCGTAAACTATGATGCTTGTCATAATGACGTCATGGCCTACTGTTTTAACATATTGTAGCGCTAATGTCCAAAACACACCGGATCTGGGTCTGGGTCTGGGTCTGGGTCTGGCGCGTGTGGCACAGACTGGGGTATTTTGACGTCTGTGTCTATAGTAAGGTGTAATCAATATATATATATATGTATGTACTATTCTGTCTGTGGGATGGTACATATAAAAGATCCCTTGCTGCTAATCGAAAAGAGTAGCCCATGAAGTGGTGACTGTGGGTTTCCTCTCTCAATATATGTGTGGTCCTTAACTATATGTTCGACGCCATATAACCGTAAATAAAATGTGTTGAGTGCGTCATTAAATAAAACATTTCCTTCCTTCCTTCGATTCGATGCGTTTCATTTTGGACTGGCATCATACTCGCCAGATCCAGAACCGGTGTGTTTTAGGCCTAAGATAGCTAATACAATCCGTAGCCTGACATAGTATGTATTAAGAAAGTTCTTTTTTTTTTTTTTTACAGAACAACCTTGGTCTGCTTTTAACCCTAACATCTCCGTGAGTAGCCACGGACACTTGCACGTGATCAACTCTAGCCACGCCTACTGGGAGGTGAAGTCCACCCACGGCGGCGACCTCCTCGATTCCGTCTGGATCGTCCAGAAGAAACACGGACCCTTCAAGACGGAGAGTCTTCCGAAAAACGTCAGCAACGAGATCAAAGAGTCGCTGAAAAAGACGGGCGGGAAACCGAGCTATCTCGACAACTCGCCGACCGCCCCGAAGAAGTCGGCCATCTTCGGCAATGATCGGACGCGACACATCGCGATCGGGATTGCTTCGGGCACTTTCGTACTGGTGATCATCGCCACGGTCGTCGCCATCAGGAAGTGCAGGAAACCCCGCCAGGGGGCGCGGCGGTGGGAGCAGCTCGACTTCAATTATGGGAAGAAGCTGTACGCGCCGTCTAAAGATATGGACAAGGAATTGGACAATGATTTCGAAATCGACATGAACGACGGAACAACAAAACTGTTGTCTTAAAACTGATCGGTGCTATGTGTGGATTTTCGTAAATTTCAAAACAAACATCAACAATTATAATGACAGAACATCAAACAGAAACAACAATTGACAACAACAAAAACTCTCCGCCCCCTTCCGCCAAAAACGTCGCCTAGATCTAGTCAGTGTTATGACTAGCGCAGTGGAAGCAGTATCGTTTAGGGGGCAGCCCTACTCGATTTTCATAACTTTTGTTTAATATATAATGAAATATGACACATGGGGTTGGTTCATAAGGGGTGCACTTTCACTTTAACAGACACTGTAGAATTCTTAGTGCACTAAAATTTCGCATCATCCATTTTTTAAAGTAATATTGCAATCTGTGAGTTACTGTTGCAGAAATATTTCTGTTGATATAGTGAAATGTGAGGCGTGAATAGTTTCTTCCATAAGAACCGTTTTCCATATGCGTTCATTTCATTTTAATTTATTTCCGTGCTTATATATCCAATTGAGGTTCAAGCACGCTGTCCTGGGCACATACCACAGCTGTCTGTGCAGGACAGAGAGTTAATGAACAGCTGTTAGTAGTTGACAAGGGAGAAGTTGGTTTAGAGGCATTACAAAACCACATTTAGCAATTCAAATTCAATCTGCTTTGGATCCGGTACCGAGATGCGAACCCAATACCTACCAGACATAAGGCTCAACAGCTACAACACCAAGGCCTGTTTCCATGTGCGTTGTACTGGCTAATTTTAGCCGCACGGCTACCACAAATAGCGCTGCTCATAAGAAACCTCTATTGCTATTGCTAACCACAAAATCGATTTTTTGACGCCAGCGGTTATTGCGTTCCGCGCCCTCGCCTTAACCAGAGGAAAGGTTCAGTCACTGTCTTGCTAGTCCGTGAAGGTCGTTTTCTGTGTACGCGGTTTGTACCGCAGCCACCGCTCAGTTCATAGGGAAAACTTGCTATTGGTGACAAAACTTACAAAACAAACTTAAAACACACACACACACACACACGCGCGCGCATACAAACATACATGAGCACAAGGAAAACTAATGTAATATTTGTATTCTTTTTGGTGTCATAATGTGATTTTCAAAGTTACATACAAGTTATATTTCGTTGTAATATCGGGTTTCCTTTATGTGAAATGATGAAAAACGAAGAATATCTTCAAAAATACAAAGAATTATTAACTCTTTTTTTACGAGCGTTCATACCTGTAAGATAAAAAAATATATATCTTTAGTGTGAAAATGTACAATTTGTATTAAATTGGTAAATTCAAGACATGTAAAAAATAATGAGGAAATTTCAGTATAATAATTGATGATTTTTGTAAATATGTGTATTACTGTATTCTTATGCGTGCACCGATGTCTTTTTATATATGCCAAAATGTGCCGTATCATATATATGCAGTTTGTTGTATAATATGTAATTTTTTTTTATTTTTACCGCGCATGGTTAACTGCACCCAGAGACCAAGAAGCCATGGTGCTGATTAAACACCAATTTCTTTCATTCGTGTTTATTTTGTTTGATTGAAAACATAGTTTATTGTGCAAAGAACAAAAGAATCGGGCACAAGTTTGACAACGTAAGAGGCAACTCATACAGTATACATAGGGGGCGGGGTTTAGCTCAGTCGACTGAGTGCTTGATTGAGGTGCTTGCGTCGCAGGATCAAACCTCCTTGATGGATCCATTCATCTGATTTTTTTTTTTCGTTCCAGCCAATGCACTACAACTGATCAAAGGCCGTGGTATGTGCTTTCCTGTCTGTGGGGAAAGTGCATATAAATGATCCCTTGCTACTAATAGAAAGATTTAGCGGGTTTCCTCTGACGACTACGTGTCAGAATTACCAAATGTCTGACATCCAATAGCCGATGATTGATTAACTTTGTTTGATTGAAAACATATTTTGTTGTACAAAGAAGAAAAGAATCGGGCACAAGTTTGACGACTTACGAGGCCCTCTACTGTATGCATACAGGATACATGACGACTATGTTACATAACTGTATATTTAAGCTACGTTTAATCAGTCAAAGATAACCAGAGGAAGGAAATATAATACATGCACGTCTGTTTATCAACTTTATGATTGTATGTGCGCGTGTTGTGCAGTTGTGTGCTGTGTATGTAACAGAAAAATCAACCTCCACTCGGGGGATTCGAACCACAGACTCTCCATACGACGTGGGACGGGACGTAGCCCAGTGATACAGCGCTTGCTCGATGCGCGGTCGGTGTGGGATCGATACCCGTCGGTGGGCCCATTGGGCTATTTCTCGTTCCAGCCAGTGCACCACGACTGGTATACCAAAGGCCGTGGTATGTACTACCTTGTCTGTGGGATGGTGCATATAAAAGATCCCTTACTGCTAATCGAAAAGAGTAGCCCATGCAGTGGCGACAGCGGGTTACCTCTCTCAAAATCTGTGTGGTCCTTAATCATATGTCTGACGCCATACTCGTATAACCGTAAATACAACGTGTTGAGTGCGTAGTTATATAAAACATTTCTTTCGTTCTCAATACGAAGTGAATTTATGTAAATCTAGCCAAATTTATTTGACTATATTGTGAAGAAACGCGTAAGAAATTACTAGAAAACACGTCAAATCAATTGGTCATATTCCCTGCGGTCTATCTAATTAATAATAATATAAATAAGGTATCGCCAAGTCATTAGACATTACACATTTAATTTATCTATGACGTTGTCTTGTTGGTATAATGACTGTCATTGCAATGATTTTAATGGCGGTTAAATTTTCTGAAGTCCGAGCATCATTGGCCGAAGCTATGACAGGAAAAGCGTGTGGACACCTGAACCTAATTTTACAAAACATCGTAAGCCTAGTTTTGCACGTAAACGTAAATCTACGACTAAACGACACTTCCTATTACTATTATAGTACAACAAATATAGTTAAAAATACACGTATTTCATTTTTTCTTTTGTTCTTAACATGCTCCTTCTGTAATGATGTAATTTTCTGAGTGAAATAATAAAGTTTGTTTTATTTAACGACGCCACTAGAGCACATTGATTTTTTATCTTATCATCGGCTATTGGACGTCAAACATATAGTCAATCTGACACTGGTTTTTTTTTTATAGGAAACCCGCTGTCGCCACATAGGCTACTCTTTTATGACAGGCAGCAAGGGATCTTTTATTTGCGCTTCCCACAGGCAGGATAGCACAAACCATGGCCTTTGTTGAACCAGTTATGCATCACTGGTCGGTACAAGTGGTTTACACCTACCCATTGAGCCTTGCGGAACACTCACTCAGGGTTTGGAGTCTGTATCTGTTTTAAAAATCCCATGACTCGACTGGGATCTGAACCCAATACCTACCAGCCGGTGCAAATGTATGTCCGGTATAACTGCTATTCGCAGACGTAAACTTACGATGTTTTGTGAAATAGGCTTCTGTGTCGAATAACCGCGCATTGCTGTAAGAGCACTTTTGATTGGCTGAGAGGAGATATGTCCTGTTACGCTTGAAACAGATGTCGAAAATTGGCTTAGTTTCCTTGAAACATCCGGGGACAATGATGACCACCAATCGACGTGATGACCACTGACCACCAGTCCACATGAATATAAACTATCAGTCCACTTGACCACCGACCACTAGTAATGGACTTCCAACACTGATAGCTTTGACAATCTACACACTGCCTTTTTTACCTCTGATTTTTTTTTTTTTTGCACTAAACTTTTTTGCTTTTAAGAAGTAGACTTCATTAACAAATAAAATAAAATTCTGAACTGCGTTTTCACATCTTACTTTGTTTATCGACACCACTAGAGCACATTGATTTTGGGACAATTATGGATGGCTATGACAAAAGAACAACAAATTTTCGTTAAAAATACGAAGCCTGAAAAAATAAGGGTAGTAAAAACTTTTAAGAAGAAGAAAAAAGTAATTTAAACAGACAAATGTCAAATAGAGGGTCTGCATTATTATGCACATCGCATGATGGAAATATGACGGATAATGACTAGAAAAACTGTTTTAAAATATTACATCTCCAAAATTTTAAAATAATACCGATAGTCTAGGTAAAATTACATTATATTAGAATATTTAAAATAATTAAAAATAATAAATCTACGCCGGAATGAAAAACAATCTGTTGAAAATATATTGAAATAAATTATTCAGAAATATCAACTATTAATTTGAAATTTTCAGTCCCACAAACAAGGAATCATTACTCTTCTACTAAAAGGCAATAAACCTATAGAATATAATATATATATATTTATAATTAAATTAGAAACATTTCGCTTCTCAATACAACGTATTAAATTATATCCGAGTGTATAATCAATTTTTTTTAATGTTTGGACAAAAAGATGCATGGAAATTTAACGAAGCCAATAATACAAGATTACTTTATAATTTGATGCATTATAATACATTACAGTGAACTCAACATTACGGCACTAATCCTGCTTGTAAATGTTGAGAACGCTTTTAAATCTATATCTATTTTAAAAGTGTACATGATACGTGGGGTGGGGCATGAGGGGCATTAAGTGCTGGAGCAAATCCTCTAAATCGGGCAAAAATGACTAGAGATATTTTAGGAAAATGTGCTAACCTGAGACGTTTTTACTATGTATTTTCATTAATGTACCCGCAAAAGTGGTTACAATCCATGTAAAAATGTGTATTGCTTCGTTTGTAACCCTATATAGCTGTTTGGCAGTAATGCTGATATTGTTATCGGGATTCAGGCATTTTCGTTTAATTCGGGCAAAAACCCAGCCTGCCCCCTACAAAAATGGGGCGGTAAGTTAACAGTAAATAAAATGATAATTCTGGCGGCACTTAGTGAAGCTAGAATTAAATGTTTACACTTCACGGTAACGGTATCAGTGGGTGATGAGAGATAACTGCAGACAAAGGCAGAGCTGGCAGTTATAGTGCTGGTACATCTGGGATGTGATCATTCTAAGAACAGCGTTCAGTACAGCAACTCAGCTAACCAAATTTTGAATTTATTCCTTAACATGGAACACAGCGAACTCCAAACTATTATTGCAGAACAAGTAAAATGTAATAATCGTGAGATTCTCACCCAGATGTCTCTAATGATGAAGTCATTCAAAGAAGACCTGGAAGAGACGGCGGCGCAGCAATCTGCACAACAGCTGATTGAAATTAAGAAAATAAAAGCTACAACAGACTGCAAATTTAAGAAAAGAGAAAATGAATTACAGTTTAAACACAACAGACAAGTGATGGACTGTCTATTGGAATCCGAGGAGCACATGGGGCAAACAGATTGAGTAGTGCTCAAGAGACCCTAAAACGAGGTATGGAGATAGTAAAACATAGACAGAAGATAATTCTGCTTGCAGACAAATCAGAATATGAGTACGAGGGGAAAGATATAGCAGACGACAGCGATGACGATAAGAACATGAGAAAAGCTGGATTCACAGCGGGGAAGAAAATAAAAGACAAAGAAGCAAGAGGAGTTTTGGTGGGAATTTAAAGAGACGATTCCAGACCACCCGAGAAGAAACAGCAGCGAGTTCACCTGTAAAACGGGGAAAGACTGGAACCTGCTTTAACTGCGGAAAGTTCGGCCACTGGGCCAGGGAGTGTAAAACGTTTGCTGGCGGGCACTCATCAGGAAGTGTCCTGGTTGGTGGGAAGCAAGCGTGAAAAATAAGTAAATCTTACATTGATTGTAGTGATTGTAGTATTGAAAGTACATATTTTGAAGATCAGGCGTTATGTAATAACGAGATGATCACTGATGAATTAGAGGGCATTTTTGAAAGAAAACATTTTGAATATACTGAGGGTATAGACAGAAAGCGTATTGTATTTAAGGGGCGATTAAAGGCCAACATAGAGAAATGGAGGTTGCTTACACCACCGGGGTGGATTATTGACACCGTACAATCTGGGTACAAATTACCATTCAAAGGTTTGCCAAAGTCAAAAATAATTTCCAATAACAAATCAGCGAGAGAGAATAGCTCATTTGTAACAGAAGCAATATCTGACTTGTTACAAAGACAAAGTATCGTAGAAATAAGTGAGCCACCATATGTTTTAAATCCATTGTCAGTGGCGACAAATGACCGTGGGAAAAGTAGACTAATTCTTGATCTTAGACATGTAAACCTATTTCTTTATAAAGACAAATTCAAGTTTGAAGATGTATCTCTCATACAGGAAATTGTAAGTCAGGACGATTTCATGATAACTTTTGATTTAAAATCAGGATATCATCATGTTACAATATTTGAAGAACACCAAACATTTCTTGGTTTTAGTTGGAAATTAGAGGGCAGTATTAAACACTTCAAATTCACAGTGTTACCTTTCGGTCTTTCAACGGGGCCATATGTGTTTACAAAATTGCTTAAGCCTTTGGTTAAAAATGGAGATCAGAAGGAAAGCGGATGGCTCTTTACTTGGACGACGGGTTAGGGCTGTCCACTTCAAGACGTGAGGGGAAAATTATGGCAAAGGAAATGCAAAAGGATTTACAAGATTTAGCCTTTGTTGTCAATGAAGACAAATGTCAGTGGGATCCTTCACAAAAGACAGAATGGCTTGGGGTGATTATTAATACAAAACTTTTACATTTTCTGCAACGAATCAAAGGATTGGGAAATTGAAAACAAGTCTAGAACATAGTTTGCACAATTTAGAAAATAGTAATGTTATCCCAGTTAGAAAATTGGCAAGAATAACAGGACAGATTATATCTATGTCGAAATGCATAGGCAATGTTGCACGTCTTATGACAAGACAGACATATTATGTGATAGATACCAGAGAAAACTGGTTCAGCTTAGTTGCTTGTTCCCAAGAGGCAAAAAGGGAGTTGACATTTTGGCAAGAAAATATTGAAAACATAAATGGGCAAATGGTAAGACCACTCAATAAACCTGAAATACTGGTGTATTCAGATGCATCAGACACTGGGTATGGAGGTTTTCAAGTCAGTAAGGAGACTTGTGTAGCTGTGGGAAACTGGAGTGAGATCGAAAGCAAACAAAGTTCCACCTGGAGAGAACTGTAGGCAGTTCTAATGTGTTACAAAGTTTAATCTTTGACATAACAGGTAAAAACATTAGATGGCATACAGATAATAAAAATGTAGTGTCAATCTTGTTGAATGGAAGTTCAAAGTACAAATTACAGCACTTGGCATTCGAAATTTTTAAAATATGTAAACTAAACGACATCGTTTTAAATCCAACATGGATTCCAAGAGAGGAAAATAAAGAAGCAGATAAGCTAAGTCGAGAAATTGATTGGAATGATTGGCAAATACATCCTTTTATTTTTAGGCAGCTGAACACCAAATGGGGTCCATGTACAGTGGACAGATTTGCAAATTGTTACAATAAAAAAGTAACCAGATTTAACAGTAAAACATGGGAACCGGGTAGTGAAGGTGTAGATGCTTTCTTGATTGTTGCCCCAAACACATCTTATAGCCAAATGTTTCAACTATCTTAACATACATAGAGCTAAAGCATTTTGGTAATCCCAATGTGGACATCAGCTGCATACTGGCCACTACTATGTCCCGACGGTACTCATTTGGGAACATTTGTGCATGATTGGTTAGTTTTGCCAAAAACAAAAGGTACATTCATCCAAGGTAAATCAAAGGAAAACATATTTACAGAGAATATGAAATTTACAATGATAGCATTATACATAAGACATGATTGTGAACCAAGGAACGGTAACAGGGGTTTCTGCATGACCTTACTAGGGAGGTGTCCTGTTTGTTACACATAGGTCAATATGCAGGATAGCTGTGAAATATGTTACATAGTTAATGCTACAAATACAATTATTATCTTATTGTTACGATGTTGAGAAAACAAGGCAAAGAGGCCAAAATATGAGATGGCACTGAAGCCAGAATATGAGATGGCACTGAGGCCAGAATTTGAGATGGCACTGAGGCCAGAATATGAGATGGCACTGAGGCCAGAATATGAGATGGCACTGAGGCCAGAATATGAAAAGGCACTGAGGCCAGAATATGAGAGGGCACTGAAGCCAGAATATGAGATGGCACTGAGGCCAGAATATGAGAGGGCACTGAGGCCAGAATATGAGAGGGCACTGAGGCCAGAATATGAAAAGGCACTAAGGCCAGAATATGAGAGGGCACTGAGCCAGAATATGAGATGGCACTGAGGCCAGAATATGAGATGGCACTGAGGCCAGAATATGAAAAGGCACTGAGGCCAGAATATGAGAGGGCACTGAAGCCAGAATATGAGAGGGCACTGAGGCCAGAATATGAGAGGGCACTGAGGCCAGAATATGAGAGGGCACTGAGGCCAGAATATGAAAAGGCACTAAGGCCAGAATATGAGAGGGTACTGAGCCAGAATATGAGAGGGCACTGAGGCCAGAATATGAGATGGCACTGAGCCAGAATATGAGAGGGCACTGAGGCCAGAATATGAAAAGGCACTGAGCCAGAATATGAGAGGGCACTGAGGCCAGAATATGAGAGGGCACTGAGGCCAGAATATGAGATGGCACTGAGCCAGAATATGAGAGGGCACTGAGGCCAGAATATGAAAAGGCACTGAGGCCAGAATATGAGAGGGCACTGAGGCCAGAATATGAGATGGCACTGAGGCCAGAATGGGAGATGGCACTGAGGCCAGAATGGGAGATGGCACTGAGGCCAGAAATATGGCACAGAGGCCAGAATATTGAAATGGCACTAAAGCTAAATGATATTGTGCATGAGATACGCTTTATTTACTTTATGATAATTGATATGAGATCTTCCTTTTGCAGACATTACGTCATGCGGGACGTGGAAGAGACTTGAAGAATTGCAAAACAAAGAGCTGAAAGAATTAGCATCTACTCTGCCAAATATACTGTTGAAATCTAGAGCAGAGAGTACTGTATCAATTTATCAAAGAGGGTGGAACAAGTGGAAGGACTTTGCAGAAAATAAATCAGAAATATGTTTTACCAGCGGACCCATTTCATATAGGACTTTTTCTGTCAAAATTAATTCAGAACAAAGTATCTTTACAAACATTTAATGGTGTTCTGTATGGAATCAGCTGGGTGCATAAAACAGCTGGTGTCCAATCCCCAATGGACAATGAATTAGTGCAAATGACCGTTGAGTCAGCTAAAGGACTGCTGGGAAAGCCTGTAGTGAAGAAAGAGGTGGTTTAATCTGAACAGATTGTGCTTCTCTGCAAAACATTTAAGAACAGTACAAAACTAGAAGATGTTAGAGATGTTTGTTTTATTGTATTATCGTTTGCTGGCTTCCTGAGAAGTCAGGAAATAAGAATGCTTAAATGTTGCAATATAGTATTATTTTCAGACCATGTAGAAATCACAATTGAAAAAAGCAAAACAGATCAGTGCAGGCAAGGAAACAAAGTGATTATTGCTAAGACGGGTGCAGTAGCATGTCCGGTGACATGGTTAGAAAGATATATGAATATGGCTAAGGTAGAGGTAACTTCCAGTTTAAAATTGTTTAGAGCAATATCTGTCTCAAATAAGAAAGAAAAGCTAGTGTTTGTAGACAAAGCAATAAGCTATTCCACAATGAGGAAAGCCATGTTGGAAAAATTTAGAAACATTGTGTCAGATGTAACCAAATATGGCTTGCATTCTCTTAGAGCAGGGGGCGTGTCTGCAGCTGCTAATGCCGGTGTAAATGGCAGGTGTTTAAAACGTCATGGGCGTTGGAAAACAGACATCGCTAAGGATGGATATATCAAAGATAACAAATGTGCCAGATTACAAGTGTCACAACTGGGAATCTAACTGCCCTTTACTTGATACAATTATAATGTATGTGTTGTTAATTAGCTGCTGAATAAACGCTGGTCACACCAAGGATAGTGCTGTTGTAAATAGTTTAAAGTGGTGATTAAACATGATAATTCTGGCGACACTTAGTGAAGCTAGAATTAAATGTTTACACTTCACGGTAACGGTATTAGTGGGTGATGAGAGAGAACTGCAGACAAAGGGAGGGCTGGCAGTTATAGTGATGGGACTTCTGGGATGTGATCATTCTAAGAACAGCGTTCAGCACAGCAACTCGGCTAAAAAAAAAAATATATTGCTTGTAACATAATACTTAAGGTGATGAGAAGCAATAAGGATTATTAACAGTTAGGTACACAGGTTGTTTAATGGCCAGGTGCAGACAAACTTAATACAAACCTATCGCTTTTTTCAGAGTCTTTGGCCCAGATTTTGCTGAGGTTTATCTCTGGGTTTTTAGAGCGAGGTTAATAAAGGTGTTGTAGCAGTTTTTAATTGTATTATGGATATTAGGTATATAGGTAAAAAAGGTGAACGTTAATTAACATGTGTTAATTAACGACTAATGTATGTGTTGTTAATTAGCTGCTGAATAAACGCTGGTCACACCAAGGATAGTGCTGTTGTAAATAGTTTAAAGTGGTCATTAAACAATGTCTTTCTCTACAGCCTCTTTCCAGTCGGGCAGAGATGTAGGCAGGGCGAGCCAGTGGCGCTATATCTCTTTAATTTATGCATTGGAAGAATGAAAGAATTAGAGGCGAGTGCGAGTGCGAATAATTTTTACATGCTCATATACCGCTAGAGTTTCGAGCATGTCCGTCCCGGGGCCTGTCTCTGGATAGCCAGGGGCTTGTCCCGGGACAGAGAAAAAAATTAAGCGGACAATTTTGAAATAAACATCCAAAAATTAAATAGTGGGCCTTTAAAATTTTGATGCGCATTTCTAATATAATTAATAAAGAAATTTTACTCATTAAATTTGGTCGCTAGCTTAGATCGGGTTGTCAAAAACAAATTAGATCAGATCGGTGGCCTGACTCGGGATGGAGGGGGTAGGGGGGTAGAGTTGAAAATGGGCAGAATTTTGAAAATAGCAATTAGTAAAAAAAGTTAATAGAATTTAAAAAAAGAAAGAAAAAATGTTACAAGCCAAAAATAAAAAGAAATGACTGCTCGGTCGAATATTTATATAATCCGGAGCATTTTAGAAGGACAGGAATTAGAGGCATCATTAATATAATATAGTGTAATATGGACGAAACCACTATAGCACTAAATAGGTCAGAAGATCCACAGCGGAATACTTTAAAACTAATATAACAATTTCACAATTGTTTTAACTGAAACTAATAATAAAAAATCTTCTGTAATGAGTCAGTGGAACATATTTTCTTTCTTTATTGTTTTCATGATTAGGTTATCCTTAAAAGTTTGTAAGAATGGATAGTGATAGTATAGACACTGGTATCTCTCCGACATATTTTCGTCTTGATATTCCAGAAAAACAAAAAACAATAAACAAACAAAAACAATAAATATTATTATGATTTTGGTAAAAAAGAAGTTTATGTACCATTATAAAATTACAAAGAAAACACTTTTTATACAAAAATATTATATTCGTTGTTTAACGACACCACTAGAGCACATTGATTCATTAATCATCAGCTATAGGATGTCAAACATATGGCAATTTTGACATATAGTCTTAGAAAGTAAACCCGCTACATTTTTTTCATTAGTAGCAAGGGATCTTTTATATATAGACAGGATAGAACATACCACAGCCTTTGATATACCAGTCGTGGTGCATTGGATGGAACGACAAATAGCCCAATGGGCCCACCGACGGTGATCGATCCCAGACCGACCGCGCATCAAGCGAACGGTTTACCACTGGGCTACGTCATGCCCCTCAACAAAAAAAAGACACTGCAGTGAAAATAAAGATGATGAATGTGTGGACAGATATTTGTTATAATCTTGAAACCAGACCCAGTCCAGACAAAAACAAATACGCTGTGTTTAGATACAAGAAGAAGAAGAAAATGTTTTATTTAACGACGCACTCACATTTTATTTACTGGTATATGGCGTCAGACATATGGTTAAGGACCACACAGACATTGAGAGAAAAAACCCGCTGTTGCTACTTCATGGGCTACTCTTATCGATTAGCAGCAAGGGATCTTTTATATGCACCATCCCGCAGACAGGGTAATACATATCACGGCTTTTGATGTACCAGGCTGGAACGATAAATAGCCCAATGGGCCCACCGACAGCGATCGATCTCAGACAGACCGCACATCGAGCGAACGCTTTACCACTGGGCTACGTCCCGCCCCCTGTTTAGATACAATGTCTTGCTACTCAAGCTTGTGACACATCGTAAAAGGTACCAAGTTTTTGTTACAGATTAAGATGGTGAATAAAAAAAACTGAGAAGCAAATAACATATTTGTTTTAGAGGAAAAACATATAAAAAAAGGTAAATTTTAAATACATAAATGAATGTTTAAAAAAAAAAAAAAAAAAAAAAAACCCACTGACACACAAAGTCCCATCTTCATAAATCAAGGCTGATATTCGTTCCTCGTATTCAGCCTTGATACATGTCGTCAAGAAATCGTGCCACAAAATGCTTAAATTTCATTGGATGCGATGAGATCTGATTGCAACGAATCGCAACGCTCCTTATAGATCCCTTGTTATTGTAAACAAAGATGGCTGCGTCAGCGTCCGTGGAAACGTGTCGTGTTTGTCACGATATGTTAAAAAAAAAGGTTTCGGCGGTTAATTTTTGATATTGCTTTCAAGATTGTCACATGTTACCGATGCTGTGATTGGTCAGCGATGTCATCGTGTAAGGGACATACTCGGTGTTACAAATTTTCTTCCAATAGAGGGCGCTAGTAGTGGATATCAGTAATCTTGACTACATGTATCAAGGCTGAATACGAGGAACGAATATTAGCTTTGATTTATGAAGATGACAAAGTCCCAGACAAACTTTGCGAGTATCGATTTGGTTATCACTATTTTGGCTACATCTGTGAATTATTAAAATTTATGGCAAATATTAATTTCATGCATGCTTATTTCTGTAATCTTCGTCTATTACATAAATAGACACCAAAGAAAGAATTATTCACAACTAGTGCAGCAATGACGTTGGTGTGTGCTCTTGTGGTCACTCTGGTCCTGTGGCCAACAGTAAAGAGCAGCAAATCTCCAATAACTACCGACTTGTTTGTAAAGAATGTGAATCCTTCAGAGTGTTATTTAATAGATAAAGTGAAGTCGAGAAGTGCCGTAGAGTGCGCCATTTTGTGTTTACGTGATGACAACTGCCAGACGAACACTTTTGAAAAGTCGTCTGGCGATTGTTTTCTTTACAGCGAGATTGTCAGTGATCATGGAGGTTGTTGTGCAGTTTTTGAACCCCGTCCTCAACCCACTCAAGGACCCAGTGAAGGACCCAGTCCAGGACCCAGTGAAGGACCTCGTAACGTTGTCCAATACTACACACACCTAACCAAAACAAGTAAGGGTGAAGGTAAGAATTTTGAAAAAACTTGCCATTTATTTGGGAAAAATATTTTCGTAAGAGTTGTCTTCGTGGATAATACAAAATGAATGAATTGATTTATAACGACACCCCAGCACGAAAAATACATCGGCTATTGGGTGTCAAACTATGGTAAGAATAATACGTGATTAGGTAGAAACAAATATAATTTATGCATAATATTACCGATCAATCATAGTACAAAAGGGGAGAGACGTAGCCCAGTGGTAAAGCGCCGGCTTGATGCGCGGTCGGTCTGGGATCGTTTCCCGTCGTTGGACACATCGGGCTATTTCTCAGTTCAGCCAGTGCACCACGACTGGTATATCAAAGGCCGTTGTATGTGTTATACTGATTGCGGGATGGTGCATATAAAATATCCTTTGCTACTAATAAAAACATTTGGCAGGTTTCCTCTCTAAGATTGTATGTCAAAATTACCAGTGAAAATGGTTGACATCAAATTTAACCGATGATTAATAAATCAATGTGCTCTAGTGCTGTCGTTAAACGAAACAAAGTTTAGATTATTCATATCGTATATAACTTTTCCAAATCTATGCTCATGTTTACAATGTAAATGTTCATTTTCTTTTAAATTTTCCCAACGGAGTTAGTTCCTGTGAGTAGAAAATTTTGTGAAGAGTTATTAGGGGTAACTTGTTAAAACGTCGTTGGTTGTTTGGGTTTTGGGGTGTTTTTTTTGGTTGGGTTTTGTTTTATTTCTTTGAAAGGTGTTCCCTCAAAATCCCTATTTGTCTTGTTATATTCCTTTCATTTCGTAATTACTCCTCATTAAGTAATGTGTCAGGGTGTACTGAGGTGTCGTTAAACATTTCCGGGCGAGACGTAACCCGATGGTCAGGCGCTCGCTCGATGCGCTGTCGGTGTGGGATCGAATCCCGTCGGTGGGCCCATTGGGCTATAACTCGATCTATCCAGTGCACCACGATTGGTATATCAAAGGCCTTGGTATGCACTACCACTATCTGTGGGATGGTGCATATAAATGATCCCTTGATGCTAATCGAAAAGAGTAGCCCATGAAGTGGCGACAGCGGGTTTCCTCTCTCAATATCTGTGTGGTTTTTAACCATATGTTTGACCGTAATTAAAATGTGTTGAGTGCGTCGTTTAATAAATCATTTCTTTCTATTTTATAAACATTGCCGAACGCAAGATTTTGTAAAACTGCGAGTTTGAGACGCGACGGGCCTTGATTAAAATAATTGTACCAAATATAACAAATTAAGACAATGTTACTATAGTGCAGTTCACTGCCAAATGAGGGTAGGGTGGTACTAGTTTGTTCCCCACTAAAACTGTTCCTATTAAACAGTGGCGTAGCGTGGGTTGCCAGGGCCCGGGGCAATGCACCCGGGGCAAGGCAAGCATTGCGCCCCCTAACCAGAGAAACGTTAGCATTCCCCGAGTCCCTTCCACCAGTCCAAATGTTTGTTCGCCCGGTGGCCCCGCCCACGTTACGCCACTGCTATTAAAGCAACATCCTATTTCATTTACGTGGCATGACATTTCGCTTAGTCGGTTGTGCGTTTACCTCATGTGCTAGGGTCATAGAGTCAAATCTCCTCGGCAGACCCATAATGTTTTTCACACACCGTCCCCCCCAAAAATGGTATATCAAAGACCTTGGTATGTGTTGTCCTTTAAGTTCATTTCAATTTAGTTTCGTGCTTATATCCAATTAAGTTTCAAGCACGCTGTCCTGAGCACACATTTCTGCTATCTAGGCTGTCTGCCCAGGGCAGAGGGTTTAGTTGTTAGTTGTTAGTGAGAGAGAAGAGGGTGTAGTGATCTTACATCTACCCACCGAGTCGTTAAAACTCACTCTGGGTGGGAGCCGGTACTGGCCCACGAACCCTGTACCTACCAGCCTTATGTCCGATGGCTTAACCATGACACCACCGTGGGAAAGCGCATATGAAAGACCCTTTGTTGTAAATGGAAATATACAGCTGATTTTTTTTTTTTTTTTTTTTTTTTTTTTTTTTTTTTTTTTTTTACATCCAGTATCCCATGGGTAATTAAACTTCGTTATATTCTATTCAGGAAGTACGTCATCCTCGGTTATGCTTTTCGTTGAGCCAGTTCAGTCCAAGCTCCACGTATTCAACCTGCGTGACAAGACCTGGGACAGCAAAATAATAAGACGCCTTCAGATGGTATCGTTTGTGGTAGATAGAGCCACCTGGCGGTTGTACTGGTCGGACGGTGTCGCTTATACTCTGGTGACCTCAGACCTAAAAGGAAACGACCGAAAGGTTATACTGAAAGGTAAAACTTTGTGACTTCTTAAATCTCTGGAAGGACGATTACTTTGACTGCAGTCTGAATTGTTGACTGCATAATTAAACTTTTATATTAAATACATGTGTGTGTGTGTGTGTGTGTATAAATAATTATATAGGGGGCCTATATATATATATATATATATTGATACACAGGTATAGAGATATAGATTTTATAGATTTTTATTTTTTTTAATTGTAAACTGATGGGGAGTGTGTTCTGTATTGTGATTGGTTAATTACATTCTTTTCCGGGTTCAAATGAAAATAACACCCGGAAAGCTAATGACTTCAGTATAAAGTGACGTCATTAGCAATTGGAACAGGTCAAGTTGATGATTCAAGGGCCTACAGTTAGACTGTAGCCAGGTATTTTTTTTAAGAAATACCAAATATAGTTAGTTCCATTGAAAAACGATTCAGTTTACAATGGACATAACCAAATGGGGTTGGGGTTTTTTTTAATAGATTTGCGGGTGTTATTGTCTATTTTATCCCGCAAATGTCATTTTTAACCTCAGGCTAACGCCTTCGGTCAAATGGTGGCGGAAATGGTGAGGGGTTGGGAATTACGGTCATTTGGGGTAGAATGTTTTCAAATGTCTAGAGGAATTCGCAAACATTTGCTGGCATCAAACTGACAATAACACCCGCAAATCTGAAAACTCCATATGGTTATCTTCTAAGTAGGTTTTGTTGTTTTGTTGTTTCAGATGTTCGTACGAGGAAGTTGGCTCTTGATGTTAAAAATCGTCGACTCTACTTCGTTGACTACATACGTAAACACATTGGTTTCGTGAACATCGATAACTGTCAACGTACGATTGTCGTGAAAATGAAGTATTTTAGACAACCTACGTTTAACAATGTCCATGTCTACCCTCTTCTCAGGTGAGGCTTATTCCAGAATGTTTACACCTGGACCCAATGCGGGGAAGGAGAGAGACCGTGGGCGACTGTTAGTGTCAGAGTCTACAATACGTTTTCCGAGTATCATGGGTAGAGATGGGGGGGGGGGGGGGGGGGGGGGGGGATACAAAGGACGAGCGGTGACATCTTGGATCTAACATAATTTGACGTGTAGGTGGGGCGGAAATGGTAATGGGGTGAAAGAGAGGGTGAGTGAAAGAGAGGCAGGGAGAGACAGAGGGTAAGACAGAGAGAGAGAGACAGAGAGACAGACAGAGAGAGACAGAGACACAGAGAGAGAGACAGAGACACAGAGAGAGATACACAATAATGTAACGCCTATTTGTTTATAATTTAATAGTTGTTTATTTGTAATTATTGTATTTCACTGCAGCAATGAAATAGTGAATATGGTCTGTTTTATTGTATTTCACTGCAGCAATGAAATAGTGAATATGGTCTGTTTTATTGTATTTCACTGCAGCAATGAAATAGTGAATATGGTCTGTTTTATTTGTAATTATTGTATTTCACTGCAGCAATGAAATAGTGAATATGGTCTGTTTTATTGTATTTCACTGCAGCAATGAAATAGTGAATATGGTCTGTTTTATTGTATTTCACTGCAGCAATGAAATAGTGAATATGGTCTGTTTTATTTGTAATTATTGTATTTCACTGCAGCAATGAAATAGTGAATATGGTCTGTTTTATTGTATTTCACTGCAGCAATGAAATAGTGAATATGGTCTGTTTTATTTGTAATTATTGTATTTCACTGCAGCAATGAAATAGTGAATATGGTCTGTTTTATTGTATTTCACTGCAGCAATGAAATAGTGAATATGGTCTGTTTTATTGTATTTCACTGCAGCAATGAAATAGTGAATATGGTCTGTTTTATTGTATTTCACTGCAGCAATGAAATAGTGAATATGGTCTGTTTTATTATTGTATTTCACTGCAGCAATGAAATAGTGAATATGGTCTGTTTTATTTGTAATTATTGTATTTCACTGCAGCAATGAAATAGTGAATATGGTCTGTTTTATTTTTTGTTTATTCAGATTACTGTACTGGGAAGACTCGTTTAAACTGAGGCGCCGTAACTACGACAAAAACAAAACGGAAATAGTTCCTGGCTTCGTATATAGATGCCTTGGATTTTCTATAGATCATACACGTAAGCAGAAACCGATACGCTACATAACAGAAAGAAGGAAATGTGTTAAGTACCACACAGATATTGAGAGAGGAAACCCGCTGTCGCCATTTCATGGGTCACTCTTTTTCGATTAGCAGCAAGGATCCATATATATATATATATATATATATGAAATAGTGACAGCGGGTTTCCTCTCTCCATATCTGTGTGGACCGTAACCATATGTCCGTGGCCATATAACCGTAAATATAATGTGTTCAATGCGTCGCTAAATAGCACATTTCCTGCCTTCTAATAACCGATGATTAATATATCAATGTGCTCTAGTAGCAGTGGTAGAAATTAGGAAATATATCACTGGCCCGGGGGACTAGTAGCTGAGGAAAGTTACTAGTCCCCAGGAAAAATCACTAGCCCACCGCACTTCATTACAGTTTGCGAAGACGTAATCTATGGGACTATACACGGCAACTAAAATAAGCGTAACGTACCAAAACCAACAGTGTATTCACAGTTTCAGTTCAAGTATAACATGCTACACCAACTTGGTCGTCATTCAGCAAATGGTTTTTTGTTTTTGTTTTTTAAGTTACCCCCCCCCCCCCCCCCCCCCCACCCAAGTGGCAGCAAAGGGTGGAGTGTTTACAAAAAATAATAGCAATTATAATATTAAAGTAATTTAAGTCATAAAACTCAGGAATTATATTTACTGTTACTGAATTATTATATTTTGTCCTTCAATGCACTCGGATGTCCACTGGTAAACTCGGAGCTCTCCTCTCGAGACGTTTGGAAGCAGCTAGTTAACATGATCTATTGCAATGCGTTTAATTAAAGACTGTATTTATTACCGACGAAACGAACACAAAAAACACCAACACACACACACACACACACACACACACACACACACACACACACACACACACACACACACACACAAATAAAAAACATTTTCCCTTCCGAACATGCCTCATCTATAATCGGAATATTACGGCAATTTTCGGAATTCGAAAAGAAAAACCGGAAAGTTCCGATTGTGTTTGCAGTAATTACTCGGATTTATCAAGACCAAACGAAACTGCGATACTTTTGGCTTTGTCAATCTGTCATGGCAACATATTTTGATGAAATACATCTACAGTTTGTATGTTTAACAGGTTTCATTGGCAAAATAGTTTGACTGTCCGCATCATGAATCTGGGTCACAACTGCCCAGTATTACTCGCCTGGGGGACTAGCGCCATTTAAATTGTACTCGACCCCAGGGATTTCTACTCGCCTGGGGCGAGGAGGCGAGCGTTAGCTTCTATCCCTGTAATAGTGTCGTTAATCAAAATAAAGGGCGAGACGTAGCCCAGTGGTAAATCGCTTGTTGATGCGCGATCGGTTTAGGATCGATCCCCGTCAGTGGGCCCATTGGGCTATTTCTCTCTCCAGCTAGTGAATCACGACTGATACATCAAAGGCCGTGGTATGTGATATCCTGTCTATGGGATGGTCCATTATAAAAGATCCATTGCTGCTAATCGAAAAGCGTAGCCCATGAAGTGGCGATAGCGGGTTTCCTCCCTCAACATCTGTGTGGTCCTTAACCTTATGTCCGACGCCATATAACCGTAAATAAAATTTGTTGAGTGCGTCGTTAAATAAAATATTTCCTTCCTTCCTTTATCAAAATAAACTTTTAAAACTTTTGTCATACTTTTTTGTTCAAGTTATTTTTTCGTGCTTATATCTAATTACGGTTCAAGCACGCTCTCCTGGGCATACACGTCAGCTATCTGGGCTGTCTGTCCAGGACCGTGGGGTTTTTGTTAGCTGTTAGTGTTTAATGAGAGAGAAGAGGCTGTAGTGGTCTTAGACCTACCCATTGAGTCGTATAAACGCGCTCTGGGTGGGAGCCGGTACTGGGCTGCGAACCCAATACCTCCCAGCCTTATATCCCCGACGGCTTAACCACGACACCACCGAGGCCGGTTTTCATAGCTAAAATGTCTCGAGACAGTGCGTCGTTAAATAAAATATTCCTTTCTTTGTTTTCGCCCTGCAGTACATTTTGTAGATGGCAAAGATTCTAAATAATTATACAATTAATTTGCAGATCAAAGACTGTTGTGGATTGCCGTGATGAGGAAAACCTTAGTTTGGACTGGCTTGATGGGCGAAGATCGAATCGAAGTAAAGATGTCAGAAGCGGTGCTTAATAAACCTCAGACTTACAGCTGGAATAACAGAATTTACATAACAGACGACACGACTAAGTATTCAATATTACGTTTGGTTTAAATCAGGGGTCCGAATTGGCTGAATATCCTGCCGGGTATTCATGCACCATGTGATCTAAACGACCGGTACTGAATCGTTTTCGCCAATGTTCCGTTGACACACTAGAATCCAAAACCATACTGACCTGTAAGCGTGCTGTTCAGTCCACATACATAATATATACTCAACAACGAACATTTAGCAAATATCTTTTATGACATCTAAATTTGCCATGGTTGAATAAACTTAAAAGAAAACCAGATCCTCCTGTTGTGTTAAGGCAAAGGTTGATGAGTTTATGTTGTTTGTAAATGGTAAACATTTCAGATGTGAATACATGTACTAATTAATAAAAATAGGTTAATTTATAAATGTTTTGCCATTTCTTTTAACTTTAGCTTCGTTGTTGAGTATATACGTGAATTGGGACCAAAACGGATTGACACGGTTTGGTACGCGTATTTGGTGTGTCACGACCCGTATCCTATCCGTATCAAAACGCATTGATCCGTTTTGAAGTTTGGTGTGTCAACGGTACTATACAGGCAGGAATCAAAACCACCCGGACCAAACTAATGTGTAAATATATACGAAATATAATTGGCGGGACGACAGGCAAAATACCCCCCGTGGCGAAATTGACCAGGCAAAACACAAAACGTCGGGACGGCAATATTTTGATTCCTGAATTTTTTTATATCTTCTCTATTTTTACCAGTTATATTAATATTATAGCAAAGACTGGCATATGAATTTGCTACCATGTATCTGGGAAAGAATAAATAAAGGAACTCTTGATGCTAATGGGGAAAATGCACCACGCTGCCTTGACAAAATTAAAAGTTTAAAATTTGTTTTGTTTAACAACACCACTTGAGCACATTGATTTATTAATCATTGGCTACTGGATGTTAAACAGGTGATAATTTTGACCTGCAGTGTTAGAGAGGAAACCCGCTACATTTTTGTTCATTAGTAGCAAGGGATGTGGGTTTTTTTATATACACTATCCCACAGACAGGATAGCACATACCACGGTCTTTTATATACCAGTCGTGGTGCACTGGCTGGAACGATTGGCAGAGTGGCTACATATATCAGAGTTATCAAATGTTTGACAGACAGTAGTCGATTAATTAACCACTGTTCTCTAAAACAGACGATAAACAAAACAACTCTAAGGGCCGAATTTGCAAAGCCAAACACATGTGTAACTACATACATTTACAATGCTTAAAGGAACAGACCCTAATTTCTAAAAACGCACGTTCGTCTGAGAGGTAATGGTTATCGAGACAAACTCTAGTTATTTTAGACGGTATTTCCCAGTTTAAACATTACATACTTTAGCTTCTCTATGTTATAACATTATCCAAACGTGTTTTCCAGGTTTGTAGATTAACTAAACTTAGTGTCCATTTTTACGGGCTGAAACTAGGGTTTGCGCCTTTAAACACCTGCGTTTAAGAAAAACAGGCTTCGTAAAGTTGTCCCCAAGTTTTTAAGAAATTACAAGATTTTGCAATCTGATTAAAATTAGCTCTACTGGTGTACCAGTAGATCTAACAGCATTGCGTGGACTCCCATATCCAGGTGACATTTCATCTATAAATAACAATTTAAATATCGACCAATTACACTTCGCCTTTTATAGCGTTATTCGGGAGCATACAAATTCTAAAAATATAGGGCGAGACTATTTATGCAATAGGCGAACTTGTTGGTCTATTTCAACATTGAAAAACCAGGGGGAAAAGTGCAGTAATAAACTCTGGATTGTATACTATTATAAACAGATTTTATGGCTATACCATGACGTTGTTGTTTTTTTCGCCTTGAAACCAATTTTATATGATGATGATGATGATGATAAGTAGTTTAATGTGTCCATATACCACTAGGGTTTCGAACACGCCCATCCCGAGTCCGACGTCCGATAAGATCGGTCGCCTGACTCGGGATGGGGGGGGAGGGGGGAGGGGGGGGGGGGGGGGGGGTAGAGTTGAAAATGGGCAGACTTTTGAAAACAGCAATTAGTAAAAGGTTAATAGAATAAATAAAAAAAAGCCAAAATAAAACGAATTGACTGCTCAGCCAAATATTTATATAATTTGGAGCATTTTAGAAGGACAGTCCAAAAATAAATAAGAGAGAGAAGAGAGGATCGGACTATTTAATAATATTAAAAAAAAAGTAATTTCGACATAAAATTTTGAACGAAGGTCTAAATGTTTAAAGTCCGACCTATATGTCCACGTTAGTGGCCTCGTTATATTGAAATAATTAGTTTCCGTCATACTTCGTAATTCACCCGAATTATTTCGTATACCCTCGGCATAATCCCGAATGTTTTCTTCTTCTTGTTTTTTCAAATCACTGGCATGATTTTGCAAGTAAGGTTTTAATTGGTCGAATGAAAGGTCAACTGGACATGAGCTCCAACGGGCTGCTGTTAGATCCACACGTAATAGTGGAGCTAATTTTAATTAGATTGAGGTCAGGTCAGGTCATAGGGTTTTACGTGCACATTCAGAACAGGCTGTTGTAGCGCACGCCCGTCGTGGGCCTTGGCCGGCTCCTCCGTCCATGACAGGAAAGGTGGGGGGAGGGGAGAGGAGGGACCAATAACCACAAGAAGTAAAAATACCTAAATCGAGTGCATATAAACGATTACATTCTGCTAATGTGTAAACGTTAGCGGGTTACTTTTGAAGACTGTGTCAGAATTATCAAATGTTTCACATAGCCAACAATTAATTAATGTGCTCTAGTGGTGTCACTAAACAAAACAAGCTTTAACTTTCCAAAAAGGATGTAATTCCTAGGTGTCAAAACAGGTTTTAAACGTCTTTTCCAATCAACTTAAATAGGTCACACACACATACACACACACACACACACACACACACACACACACACACACACACACACACACAAATAAAATAAAATAAAATAAAATAAAATAAAAACAATTTTGGTAGTGATAATTTCATTGTACGGCGTGGCTTTGGCGTCTGACCAATTCCCGATGAGGCGTAGAGACGGTAGCTTTACAATGTTCTGAGATTTCATTAAACGAATATTCCTTTCCTTTCTTGACAGCTATGTCCAGATGTACAACTGCAGAGGAGTCTTACTGGAAAAGTTGACTTGGAGCATCCAAAAAACCTATTCAGAAGACTACCGGAGCCTGCTGTTTGTACCGGAACACGTGTATCAGAATGTGTCAGATAATCTAGGAGTGTTCGACTGGCATGTCGGAAACCACCAAGAACTACTCTGTAAATCCGACCACTCGAACTAATATTGGAACTATAGTTATGTCTCACAGAGACGGGGCATGGGACGGATGTGCCTGACCCTTTATTGGATATAGGCACGTTGATGAACGTACTCGGCTTCGGAACTATAGTCCTTTGTGGCAAATCTGGAGCCAATATAACCATATAGGTTATAATACTAAAACTCATATAAAACATATTATTAAATTTTAAAGCCATACCAAATCTCTTAACTTTTTAAAAATATTATTATTTTTATTATTATTATTATTATTATTATTAATATTATTATTATTATTATTATATTTTATTTCTTTTTGCAAAAATCATTTATGGAAATGAAAAAAACTTCTTAACACATTATTATCCAACTGTATAGATTAAAGCTAATTTCTACTATAGGGATGATGATAAACTGCTGGAACAGCCAAGTTATGCAGTGTCATTTGGAGTAATTGATAATGCAGTGTCCGGATATTAAAATGTGTTTGTTTTTGTTTAACGACACCACCAGAGCACATTGACTTATTAATCCTCAGCTACTGAATGTCAAACATTTGGTAATGTGTGACATTTAGTCTTAGACAGGAAACCCTCTACACTTTTCCATTAGTAGAAAGGGATCTTTTATATGCAACATCCCACAGACAGGATAGCACATACCACGACCTTTGATATACTAGTCGTGGTGCGCTGGCTGGAACGAGAAATGGCCCACCGACGGAAGGAAATGGTTTATTTAACGACGCACTCAACACATTTTATTTACGGTTATATGGCGTCAGACATATGGTTAAGGACCACACATATATTGAGAGAGGAAACCCGCTGTCGCCACTTCATGGGCTACTCTTTTCGATTAGCAGCAAAGGATCTTTTATATGCACCATCCCACAGACAGGATAGCATATACCACGGTCTTTGATGTACCAGTCGTGATGCACTGGACCGGCCCCGGTGGCGTCGTGGTCATGTGACCAAGCAATAACGTCATATTGTGGAAGCGACGTCATAGTCGCTTCCCAGCAGTCTGTGTACTGTAGGGTGGTGTATTCGTGGGTGTGCATTATGGGTAGGACTAAAGGCAATGTGAAATATATATTGTTCCATATTACTTCAGTTATTAAAAAACGGCCTCGGTGGCGTCGTGGTTAGGCCATCGGTCTATAGGCTGGTAGGTACTGGGTTCGGATCCCAGTCGAGGCATGGGATTTTTAATCCAGATACCGACTCCAAACCCTGAATGAGTGCTCCGCAAGGCTCAACGGGTAGGTGTAAACCACTTGCACCGACTAGTGATCCATAACTGGGTCAACAAAGGCCATGGTTTGTGCTATCCTGCCTGTGGGAAGCGCAAATAAAAAATCCCTTGCTGCCTGTCGTAAAAGAGTAGCCTATGTGGTGGCAGCGGGTTTCCTATAAAAACAGTGTCAGAATGACCATATGTTTGACGTCCAATAGCTGATGATAAGATAAAAAAAATCAATGTACTCCAGTGGCGTTGTTAAATAAAACAAATTTTTGATGCACTGGATGGAGCGAGAAATAGCCCAATTGGCCCACCGACGGTGATCGATCTTACACCGACCGCGCATCAAGCGAGCAGGCACGTTAGTGAAGTTACTCGGCTTCGGAAATATAATCCTTTGTGGCAAAACGGGAGCCTATATAACCATATAGGGTATAATGTTAAAATTCATATAAAACATAGCATTAACTTTTAAACCCATACCAAACTCGTTTAACATTTTTTGGTGCCAACGAAAACCATTGATGGAAAAGAAAAAACTTCTTAATACATTATCATCCAAGTATATAGATTAAAGCTAATTTCTACTATAGTGATGAGGATAAAATGCTGGAACAGCCAAGTTATGCAGTGTCATTTGGAGTAATTGATAATGCAGTGCACCATAACTGGTCAAAAACCGTGGTATGTGTTTTCCTGTCTGTGGGAAAGTGAATATAATAGATCCCTTGCTGCATTAGAAAAATGTAGCGGGTTTCCTCTGTTGACGACGAGTCAGAATTACCAAATGTTTGATATCCAATAACCGATGATTAATTAATCAATGTGTTCAAGTGGTGTCGTTAAACAAAACAAACTCCTTGATAAGGCAGTGCCCGGGGATTAAAGGCAAAATTTCGTGTGCTTCAACTTGGCTATTCCATCAGTCACATTCATTAAGATGTGTCCTTTACACTGTAATAGTAAGTTGTAACGAAATCTTTTTATTTACTGAGATTATTTAAATATATGTGGGGTTTTTAAATACATGTATACTGTACATTTGTTTTCTTTTATCATTATATATATATATATATATATATATATATATATATATATATATATATATATATATATATATATGTATGTGTGTGTGTGTGTGTGTGTGTGTGTGTGTGTGTGTGTGTGTGTGTGTGTGTGTGTGTATTCATAGCAACACATACTATTACGTTTTAAACACATTCCAGTTCGCAATATATATATATGAATTTTAACTTTATTCTCCATATGCTAACTCATCGGTTCACATTACTTGCATGTGGACCATAAAGCTCATGATTCGTTGGTTAAAGTTTATCCACCATTGTTTTGGGAGCACCGCATTGGCATGTTAGATTGTTTAACATATCTCTACAGTAAGGGAGGGTAGTAGCCCAGTGCTAAAGCACTCGCCTGATGCGCGGTCGGTTTGGGATCGATCCCCTTCGGTGGGCCCATTGGGCTGTTTCTCGTTCCAGCCAGTGCACCACGACTGGTATAACAAAGGCCGTGGTATGTGCTATCATGTCTGTAGGATGGTGCATATAAAAGATCCCTTGCTACTACTAATAAAATGTAGCGGGTTTCCTTTCTAGTGGTGTTATTAAACAAAACAAACTTTAATAAACAAACTTTTTCTGCGAAAGTTATGGGGCGGGATTTAGCTCAGTCGGTTGTGTGCTCGCTTGAGGTGCTTGCGTCGCAGGATCGAACCACCTCGATGGATCCATTCAGCTGATTGGGTTTTTTCTCGTTCCAACTAGTGCACCACAACTGGTCAGAGGCCGTGGTATGTGCTTTCCTGTTTGTGGGGAAATGCATATAAAAGAACCTTTACCCGGTACTGCATTGAAAAAAATGTAGCGGGTTTCCTCTGATGACTACGAGTCAGAAATATCAAATATTTGACATCCAATAGCCGATGATTAATTAATAAATGTGCTCTAGTGGTGTCGTTAAAGAAAACAAACCTTTTTTTTATAGAATTATACACCAACTCATCGGTTTCCTGTAGAGGTCATTCCGCTATTTTAGCCAATCAGCGACGTATAGGTTCTATGAAAAAGAGTACCGCTGTTCTTTATTTTATTATGTTGGTGTCTGAACAGACTTGACAGTTTGATTATGGCATATTGGAAGGGTAACATTGCCTATTGATTTTGGCAACTCATACTGACAGATGATTGTCTGTTTAGCTACAGGCAAGACCATTGTTTACACTACCTGTGTTACATATTTGTAACGAGAGTTGCCTCCCCTTCATTACTCCACGTGTCAAGGAGGCTGGATAATTAAAGTTGCAGGTGGCGAAGTGCGATTGCGAATACTTTTTACATGCTCATATACCACTAGAGTTTCGAGCATGTCCGTCCCGGGGCCTGTCTCTGGTGGCGAAGTATCAATTTTATTTGTTTAAATCATGTCACAAAGGCTGTTCTCTTCGTGTCAAGTAGTATATAGCACCAACTGTTAATAATTTAGTCAGTGCTTGACTTTATGTTTGTATTGTCATCAATGTATAATCATTTCATTTCAACTTATTTTCGTGTTTTTGTCCAATTAAGGTTCAAGCACGATGTTCTGGGCACACATCTCAGCTATCTGGGCTGTCTGTCCAGGACAGTGGGTTAGTGAGATAAAAGAGGGTGTAGTGGTCTTATACCTACCCACTGAGTCATTAAAACTCGCTCTGGGTGGGAGCCGGTATCGGTCTGCGAACCCTGTACCTACCAGCCTTATGTCCGATGTCTTAACCACGTAATGCCGGTTATATGTAATCAGTAGTGGTGAGATACCTGTAGACTTCAAAGCCCTAGATTGGTTGGTTAATGTTTCTCCACCAGTTTTTGGAGAACCGCATTGGCGTGTTATAGTTTTTCTAACGCATCTCCACAGTGATAATATTATACGTCCATAATAACTCATTTAAATTATCACCAGAAACATCTACATTGTTGAAAATATTAAACTGTAGGTAGCACTATAACAAATAACATCCGGCTATAACATTCGAAGTGACCGGTGTTATTGAACTTTTCATAGTGTAGTCATATAACCAGTTAGGGGGCCGGACGTTGTCCAGTGGTAAAGCGCACGCCTGGTGCGCGGTCGGCCTAGGATCGATCCCCGTCGATGGGCCCATTGGGCAATTTCCAGTTCCAGCCAGTGCACCACGACTGGTATATCAAAGGCTGTGGTATGTGCTATGCTGTATGTGGGATGGTGTATATAAAAGATCCCCTGCTACTAATGAAAAAATGTAGCGGGTTTCCTCTCTATGACCATATGTTTGACATCCAATAGCCAATGATTAATAAATCAGTGTCGATAAACAAAACAAACTTTAATTTTAACCACCACTTACTCCAGTGGCAATAAACTACTACAATTTTGTGCGAAACTAGGGATGTTGTAAAAACGAAAATGAGTCATTTTCTTCAGTGAATACTTTGAGGAAATGGATGCACAGTATTCATATTTATGGGTGCAAACTTGGTTGAATATATTGCTTATAGTGTTTTGACCACATACATTAACATTGTCTGTTATAGAATTGTACCTGGAATAGTGCAACCTGTAAACATTAACATGCGCCATGTTTGATTCTACTAAAACCACATCTACGTCGCGATTCATTAATATTCATTAATAAAAATAATGTCTCTGTTTAAAACCACAAGTTTAAAACCTCAACGTAGTTTCGTCAACTAAATGTTGACATCGTCAGGAGAAAACTAAACATAAAAACAGGAGTTCAGCCCTTAAAACCAGTAGGATAAAAACAGTTTAAGTGAAACATTCATTCATAGTTATTTCCGTGCCTATATCCAATTAGGGTTCAAGCACGCCCAGCTTAGTGGTTAGAGAGAAATTAGTCGATGTAGTGGCCCACTGAGTCGTTAAGCTCGCTCTGGGTGGGAGCCAGTACCGGGAGGCGAACCCGATACCTAATAGCCTTAAGTCCGAGGCCGGTTGTAACGTCGGGAATTGTCGGAATCCAATTTGTAGAATTGCCAATCGAACGTGCCCAAAATACCACTCGGAAGGCCTCTGTAATAGATGGACCGAATATATATATAATGCTAAGCCATGATATAGACAGCACGGCCATAGAATTTTGTTAACTGGGGTTGAAGGACTGGACCTGTTATGACAACAATATTTCTAGGAAACATTAGAGGGAGCATAAATGGTTATTTTCATCGCTCAGAAATCGGAAAGGACATGAGTCGGTCAAGTCCCCCCCCCCCCAAAAAAAAAAAAAAATAAAAAAAAAAAAAAATAATAATAATAATAATAATAATAATAATAATAATAATAATAAAAATAAATAAATAAATAATAATCCGCCCCTACTTAACAGCGATGTAAAATGTTTGTTCATTTCGAATTAACGTGTTTTTGCAAGAATACACTTGGGTTTGTTTTATTTGGGGTTTTTCGGATGTTGTTTTTTTCATCATCATCATCATCATCATCATCATCATCATCATCGTCGTCGTCGTCGTCGCCATCGTTGTTGTTCTTAATCCGCCCTTTTTATTTGAAAAAGTAAAGTTAAACTTTAAACAAAGTCGTTTTCTATCCAGTAACACATGTATGTATATATTGATGTATAATTATCTGTATGTTGTATCGGTTGAGTGCTCACTTGAGATGCCTGCGTTCCAGGATCGAACCACCTCGGTGAATCAATTCAGCTGATTTTTTTTTTCTCTCGTTCCAATCAGTGCACTACAACTGTACAAAGGCCTTGATGTGTGCTTTCCTGTCTGCGGGAAAGTACATATAAATGATACCTTGCTGCATAACGAAAAATATAGCGGGTTTCTTCGTCTGATGACTACGAGTCAGAATTACCAAATGTTCGACAACCAATAGCCGATGATTACTTAATATATGTACTCTAGTGGTGTGGTTAAACAAACCAAACTTCTTTATATTGTATGTATGTCGGGTTTGTCTCTTACATACATATCTGTTAATGCATTGGCGCAGGGAATAATTAAATCCTTTCTGGCCTCACATATTGTCATATTCCGTTGCTGGGACTCGAACCTGTGGCACTGAATCGCTCGCAGCTAAATGTATGGATATCTATACATTGTATATATTTATGTCTGTCTGTATGTATGTATGTATGTATGTATGTATACTCAACTATTAGACCAAACATACGTTTTGACCACAGACATCCTAGTAAAGAACGTTCAAGTCTGTTTATCAACACACCGAAACACATTCCATAGTTTGCACGTGCATCACGCAGTTGCCCCGTACACGTGCGTGGGGTGTCATTCTCGATTTTGATAATTTTCAGGAAGGTCCATTAATCACTGTGGAACATTATTTCTGTCAATCTTTTTCATTCTGTTGATCATACAGTTGTTATTGTTTTATTTTTTGTCATTTTTATTGTTTGAATTTGCGATTTACTGATAAAAAACGTCAACTTTCAAATTTCACTTTTGACCCCAATCGTCCTTCAAGATCTTTGGTGGTCATAAAACCTACTGTAATACTGAACTACCGGTTGTAATGATTGCCCAATTCATTCACTATTATCATATAACCATTCCCCACAGCTAATATACCTTACAATTTTGGCAATTGTAAATTCTTATTTGAGTTCCCCTACATTTTGTGAAGAGTATATGTATGTATGTATGTATGTATGCATGCATATATGTAGATCTCTATGTATATGTGCGTATGTATGTGTGTGTATGTGTATGTGTGTGCGTTCGTGCGAACATGCATGGATGCGTGGGTGCACGTGTGGGCGTATGTATGTATATTATCTGATCGAGACGGTGAAGTTAGCGGTAATGTGATCGAGGATGCTGACAAGATGCTAAGGTACGTCCAGGAATACCTGTCACACGTCACGCATTTAATAGTACCTATACAATCTGTTCTATTGATCTGACGTTTAAATATTAAAAACTTCCTTCCAGTTGTTGTCATAAACTCAGACACGAGACTGACAAACTGATGAGAGAGATCACGTGTCTGAAATGACTTGAAATATACATGAGGATTATTGACTTGAGAAAAATTATTTAACATTTCAGAAATGTTTGATTAAAACATATTGGGACAGGAGTTAGCTCAGTCGGTTGATTGTTCGCTTGCTCAATGTGCTTGCCTGGCAGGATCGAACCATCTCAGTGGATCCATTCAAATGATTGAGTTTTTCTCGTTCCAACCAGAGCACCACAGCTGGTCAAAGGCCGTTGTATATGTTTTATTTTGCTGTGGGAGAGTGTACATGTATGTAAAAGATCCCTTGCTGCATTTGGAAAATGTAGCGGGTTTCCTCTGATGACTACGAGTCAGAATTATCAAATGTTTAACAATCAATAACTAATGCGCTCTAGTGTTGGTGTTAAACAAAACAAACTTTAAAACATATTTGATTAATCTTACCCAGTGGTTAACAGAATGTTTCAAAACTAAGAAATGATTGAAGAGCACATTGATGTATTAATCATCGAGAGGAAACACGCTATATATGTTTCCATTAGTAACAAGGGATCCTTTATATTAGCCCGAGTACTCTGACTGTAGGAGAGCTAGACGGACATTCGGACATAAATACGCTCTCATTACAGTCGGAGACCAAGCTATGCATTTTTTTGGGGGGGGCAATTGCCGACAACCAAAAAGTTGTCAAAGATTTCCGCTCTAATACCACAACAATCCTATGTTTGACGTCCAATACCTTTACGTCGATCATTTTCGAGTTAATTGATTAAAAAAGATCCACATATTAATCACTAATACACACACTACAGAAAGAAACCCGACAGCACCCATATTCAGCTAAGCTTCGGCAAACTTCCGGACAGCCGAATTCTAAGTTCGCCGACCTATATCGTGACGTTGCGTCACATGATCGCCCACTCAGCCATTCCGTCTTCCAGGGGCCGTCTCAAAACGACAAGTGCCCGACAATCACACAAAAAAAGTTTGTTTTGTGTAACGACACCACTAGAGAACATTGATTCATTAATCATCGGCTATTGGATATCAAATATTTAGTAATTTTATCATAGTGTTAGAGAGGAAACCCGCTACATTTTATCATTAGTAGCAAGTGATCTTTTATACGTATCATCCCACAGACAGAATAGCACATACCACGGCCTAATAATATTGCTCGGAACCCGCGTGGTGCAATTCTTTATAACAGAGGATTGTAATTGGAGAAAAGAGTGGGCTTTTTAACACTACCAAGCCCAGGATACTAGATTAAGGTTGGTACATAATATATTAAAGTAAAATACCTCCAAATATTCCTCCCAACAAGTAACTTTCTATTTGATATTAATCTGGTAACTAATCCAAACTATAGCTTTTGTAAGACATCAGTTGAAACATAATTGCTCTTGGGGGGGGGATCTCTTTTTAAACATACCCAAATAAACGTTCGAATATAGATATAGATATAGATGTATAATTAAATTCCCGTTACATTCAATACAATATAACGTCATCCCATTGGTCCAAACGTAGCAACGGGAGTTTGTTCATATCTTGATGAATGTAAAAATTACGTCGTCAGGGAACGTCATATCTGATGACGTCATTTTATATGAGAAAATTGTCTTATTGAGCGTTATTGTTTATGGACCAAAAATAATTCAAAATAAAGTATGAACTGTTAGTGTTATTATTAGCAAGTTTGATTCAAATGTAATTATAAGTATTGTCTGTTATTTATCTTACGTTCATCTGGGTATGAACAAAAAAATCATCCGCAAACTTATATGAGAACGGCTTGCGTATGATATTTTGTTTGTTCATATCCCGATGGACGTAAAAGAAATAACAGACAATCCTTAAATAAATATATAACGCTTTCATTCAAGTAATTGACATCTAGATACAATATTGTCTGCAGGAATACTATTGTTTTTAATATCAAATGAATATATAAAATGGTAAACTTGGGCGAGCTGTTAGAAAATAACTAGCGACTTAATTGTTAAGAGAAATGTTCAAAAGAATAAATGAAACCAGATACGTATATTGAATCAATGCAATATGCAATTTAAAAACAAAAGAGGAAAAAAGAAAAGGAAAATATGTTGTTCGAGTCAATTTTCAACAAGTGTATTTACTAGTTATATAAAACTATTACTTGCTACTTAACTATGTTTTCAACAAGTGTATTTACTAGTTATATAAAACTATTACTTGCTACTTAACTATGTTTTCAACAAGTGTATTTACTAGTTATATAAAACTATTACTTGCTACTTAATTATGTTTTCAACAGCTGAGCCCTAAGTCCATGCCTTAAATAAACTGTGACAAACCGAACAAAAGTTTACAAATTTATCATAGTCAAACCCGAAAAAGGCTACACTTTTTGTAAATTTATAGTTCATTTCTAATTCCTTTTGGATCCATTCCACTCTTGGAATAACATGTTTCACGTGACTCTTAACAAACTGCTTAGTTAATAGTATAACTGAATTAATCGGATCATTGTTACTTATTCTAAAACCCAAAATTATCTGTTAGCCCTTTCAAAATAGGATTAATTTTATGAGTCAAAAAAAGAAAAAGAAAAAGAAAAGAAAAAAAAGAAGAAAAGAAAAAAATAGAACAAGAATTAATGTTGATATTTCTAGTTCACACAAATTACAAAGTCGTGACTAATTTCATTTCATTTCAACTTATTTTTTGTGTTTATATCCAATTAAGACAGTGACTTAGATGTTAGTGGTTAGGCAGAGAGAAGAGTGTGTAGTGGTCTTACACCTACCCACTGAGTCGTTAAAAGTCGCTCTGGGTGGGAGCCGGTACCGGGCTGTGAACCCAGTACCTACCAACCTTAACGACGAGACCACCGAGGCCGGTATCGTGACTCAGTATATCCTACGGTATAGGCTAGGTAACTTTATTAGCGTGGTTTAGACACTACGGTACATGTGAAACAATATCTGGTAATATTCTGCAATTAAGTATATACTGAAGCCATCTTAAGTCTGTACTATTTGTGCAGTGAAACAGCGTTGCATTTATCACTTTCCTATCAAGAACGTGATAATGGCGATTAGACTCGTTATCCAAGTTTTAAAGTTATATTTGTGTTTGTTTAAATTTCATCCAAGCAAGGTATTATAATAATGTTTGCCTTAAGTTTACGATTGTTATAAGGAAGGATGGTGGGGGTGGGTTTTTTTAGTTTTGTTGGAATTGTTTATGTTATATGTTATGTTATGTTATATACAGTCAAATTTCGTTATATCGACTTCTGTAAACTCGAGTACCCAACATATCTTGAGGTCCAGTGCCGGTCCCGACAATTTGAGCGTATTTTGGTGTCCCTAGGTGCATGTTCCTGTTGTGTTCTCGAAGTGTATAAAACAAAACTACATGTAAAATGACTCCTTTTTTACTTATGTTTAGTGTATTAATTTTATATACCATTTCCTTCTGTACATATAATCATATACTGAACAGCATTGAAAACGCACCACCAGTTGATGATAACCAATGTGAATGGGGCGTATATCAGCATTAAATATATCAATGAATAAGTACCGTACTACCTTATAGACCATGCATGACGACGAATAAATTACAAAAACGATTGCATGAACACTCTGTGAAACAACACCCAAACAACATATTGTATGCATAGCATGAAAAACATAAATTGAATGTAAATCATGCTGATTGGGGCAAAAAAGATGGTCTCTGAAAAGTCACTTTCATTTATGAAGTAGTCTTTGAGGGAACGTTAAACAAGTGATGGCAAGGTTGACAGCTGAGGAACGTGAACTTGCCTTAGGCATGCTTCTAGTCGGCATTTTGAGTAGAGCGGTTTTGGATGCCACCATTCAACAATCACTAGACTCCACAGGAGATGCCAGCAGACAGGAACCACCAGGGACCGTCCACGTCCAGGCCAACGACGTGTTACGACACCACGACAAGATCGCCATATTGTTCGCCTCCATATTCGTGATCGAACCCTGCCAGCTGCCAGGACTGCACCAACAGTTGGACTTATCCTGACTGATCGACATGGAAATGAGTGCCAACGTTTGGCAGGAAGGTATCGTCATTCGAGATTACAACGTTGGCATGATGTGCTATTCTCTGACGAATTCCGTGTCCATTTAAGGAATGCTGATGGTCGGTCGCGGGTGTGGCGTAGGCGTGGAGAACGTTACCACAATGACTGCCTTGTCCAGACGGATCGATGGGATGGAGGAAGTGTCATGGTGTGGAACGGGATCAGTTATCATCACCGAACAGCACTCCATGTTTGCCGTGGCAGAATGAATGCTATTTACTACCGGGATAACGTCTTGCAAAATCACGTCATTCCCTTCTTTCATCAGCATCGGGATATGCACAGATTTCAGCAAGACAACGCCCGAGCGTACACAGCACGTGTTACAACACAATATCTAGCGAACAACAATGGCCAGAACTGTCCCCTGATTTATCGCCAATAGAGCACATTTGGGATTACCTTGGTCAACGCATCTCACGTCGTCCACAAATGAATAACCTTAGAGAACTGGAAAACGCACTACAGCAGGAGTGGAATGCTATCCCCCAGAACACTATTCGCAGACTTATCGGGTCGATGAGAAGACGTTGCATGGCTTGTGTTGCTGCAGATGGTGGTCATACGCGCTATTGACTTTTCATTGTGACCCCACGTGTCAATGATTGTGCATCTTTCTTTTTTTCTTTGTCATTATCAATCATCCATCTATTGCTGTTCACCACAAAAACATTTATTGCTCAGGTATTCTTTTCGAAATCCAAACATTTCTTGGTGGTGCGTTTTCAATGTTGTTCAGTACATATACATATACATATACATATACATATATATATATATATATACATATACATAGGCCATTTTTAGGATCCCTTTTTGGTAAATTGGGAAAAAATATTACATTAAACAGAAAAAAAGGGATTTTCCACAATATGAAGGATATCAATATTTTGATAAAATTGGTGTTTGATTGTTGTGGACAAGTTATATTTGAATTTAAATTAATGTATCATACTACCTGTGTATGTTGTTAATATACTCTAATATTATGTAATTAATACATTAAAAAGTCATTGATAAATTATTTACATGTTTTATTGCTTAAACCTTTAGCTAGCAGGCATATAATGAAAAGCTCTGTTGAATGTGATAAGTTTAAGAACCGTTTAATTAATGTTTTTGTATTTCATTTTTGTACAATTTGTGGTGACTTCATTATCAGAAATGTCCAGAAACAGTTATATCATATACATGTATCTCCATTCAAAAATCCAATTTTCTGTCTTTCACTTTTGACACAAATCCTTGCACCATCCCATCCCATTCTTCTTCTCCAAACTCCCAGCCTTCAATGGACAATCTCATTAGTTGATCCAGTGACACATTGTTGAGCCTACACCTCAACCTATTTTTAATCAGTTTCATTTTACTGAAAGACCTCTCCACTCCAGACGTTCCCACTGGCATAACAGCTGCCAAAAACAACAAGATGGTACACATTTGGTTAGGTTTCCTGCAGAATCTTGTCTTTCACAATGTTGTGTAAAAGTTATGTTATCTGTTTCAGTGTGTTGTCTCTTTCTACCCTTGGCCATTGTGGTTACTGTCTGAGCCTGGAACATTTTTTTCATCATAAACATTCGGTGCTTGAAATAGTTGAATTCGAATGGAAGTCTGGTTTCATCAGCAATTGGCATCTGTGATTTTATGTGGCTTTGGAATTTGTCTGTCTTTTCTTTCCCATAAAAGCTTGCCAGTAGACTGATGTCTTCCTGGAACAAGAAGCATATAATAAAATAGAATGCAATAAATATTTAGATTACTTTTTGCAAGTTGACAAATTGTTCCAGCTTTATTATATAAAACAAAAGAGTTTGTGTTTTTTTAATATCACTGACATAAAAATCAATGTAGTAAAAAAACCTTTGGGTTAAATCTTTACTTTCAAAGTGATACATCTATTAAAGAATACCTACTTTGCCATAGTCATGGAATTTGCGAAATGTCTGGACATATCAATGAATACATACCTTGCCATAGTCCTGGAGCTGCAATATGTCTGCTGGCATATTTCGTGGATCCATGACTCCCAATGACCCAGTTACATCTGATCCATCAAATGCTCCCTTGATTTCATCCACCAAAGCAGAAATGAAAGATTGCATAGTTGTGTCCACAAATGTGTTCAAGTTGAATAGGGATCGTTTGTGATGGGGTGACACTATTTTGCCTTGTCCTCTCTCCTGACAGATTTCCAGATATTTCTGGACTTAGAGAAATTTTCTCCTTCGTCAAGTTTTCTAGAAAGTTCCTCCAGCTCGCTGATAGTAGCATTTGTCCGTGTCTGTCTGAATTTGTGTGAAATCATCATCTCTTGTCTCAAGGGCAAGGCTAAGATGACAGATTATTGTCAAAATATCACAAATGGCTATCATCATGACAATAGTTTCCTCTCTTAGCAGCTGCATTTTGACTCCCAGTACCTCAGGCTCTTTCTTTTTCACACAGATTTGGTCCAACATGGACTGGTACCTGTTGAATACCCTGACACATGTTTCTTTGTGAGAAGGCCACCTAGTGACTGATGAAAAGACCACTTCCAACTGTGATTCACCATTTATCTCCTGCATATTCTTCAGCACTGCATTCTTTTGAGCACTATAGCAAAACAGTTTTGCCACGGAAACTAAACAAGAATCTACTTCGAGTACATATTCAAACTTGGGAAGCAAGTGTTTGAGACAGAGGGCAAGTTTATGATTTGAACAGTTTATATACAATGAAAATGGAGATACACGGCGAAATTTCGTTGAACCCCTGTGTTTTGGCCTGACATTGCGTTGCAACCATCAAAAGCTGTGAATTGAACCTTCTCTATTTCAGTTTGTTTAGATTCTAAAACCTTTTTGATGAACTCCATTAGTAATGCTGCATCTGTGTGGTCAACGTTAAGAATGCCTACATAATGTTCAGATACACTTCCATCCGCATTGACAAACTTTCCAGAAATTACCATATGTTCCATATTACCTTCGTCAATGCACTTATCTTCCATCAATGAGATGTGAACAGATTTTGCTGTTTGCTCCAGAAGTTTATGTTCAACAAAGTTGCTTATTTCTTCAATGTACTGCTTTACAATTACATGTGATGTGTAGGTTACCCTTCGATCAGCAGTTTTAAGATGTGTGACTAGGAGGTTGTTTGGCTCCCCAACATCTGCTACAAAAGTGACAAATTCAGCAAAATTTAAACTATGTGCATTGTGCTTCTTGGCCATGTAATAAGCACACTTCATGAATTTCTTCACGATCTCTCGGTTGTTTTACGGTTTCTGTCGGTCTGATTTGATGCTACCTTTTGCAATTTGTCAGCTATAATCACCATTAACGAGGGTTGAATCAACATTCACCTGTCTTTCCACTGAGGCAACATGACTGTTACAGTCTTGGTGTTTTTGCAAACGCCTTGTTGGATGGTCATCTAGTGTGGCTCCATAATTGATGAAAGCACATTTGTCAACTCGACTGCCTTTTGCAAACATTCCACACACTTTACACATCTATCCCCCTTTGTGGATACTGTAGTAGAGCCATGAATATGCATTTTCATATTTCTTTGAAGAACTGAATATTTGCTTTTCGACAGGCATTGTTTTTTTTGTTTTTTGGTTGGTGGTTCATTTGATATATCTGGCTCATTTTCATTGTATATGTATATGTATATGTATATGTATGATACATATACATATATATATATATACACACACATATATATATATATATATATATATATATATATATATATATATATATATGCATATATATTTATCAATTATTGGCCGTCATTGAGGGCAATATCATGTTTTATGGTCCGAAGAATTTGATATTGACCGAGGCCAACGCTCCATAAAACATGATATTGCCCGAAATGTGGTCAATAATTGCTTTATTACATAATGACATCCAAAAGAGTTGTACATTCCTGCTTTGTTTGTCAGAATCAGAATATAATAATAAAAAAGATAGCCTGGCCGATACTCGGGGACATCCGTTTAACGATTTAGTGGTTACCCGGATGCTCCTGAGGCTTATATAGCAATGACTTTGTCATCCGTATAGGTGACGCATCCGATCGGATGTTACGTGCACGAATGCTTGAGGAACGCTCTGTGGACACCTCCAGAAGTGACTTCAACTTTACCAACCATCTTCAACCCAACAAGTTACGATACGTTTACACCAATTACTCCGGACGGCGACTGGCGGGCTGTTCATTATCATTCATTCATCTTCCTCTCCTTCATTCCCTCCCTGCCTCCCTTTATATCATCTTCGTAGATAACCGCCTTTACCTTCTGCATGGATAACTTGGGGGTGGTCGGGATGGGGAGGGGGATGCCGTGATAGGGTGCTTTTTTGGGTGCGATAGGGCGTAGGCGGTTTCCCCCGGCACTTCCGCCCCATGGAAATCCGGACCAGCTAACTTGGGCTTACCTGCCTGTTGGACCGCTGACTGGATTGGACGCGATCCCCTCCCCCCCCCCCCCTTTATAATCCTTATCCTCCAGGGCTCTAAATAATTAATTAATTATGTTGTATGGGTTTGTTTTTCTAGCAAGTATATTAATTATATTCATTGTTTTTGTTTAGATGAGCCCGACTGAAAACTGCACCAGCTAACTTAACGTTTTAAATTCATATCCTGGCTTTCTATTACTTTATGGTGCATTTGAATTTTTAAAAAAAAAATTCCCACCCCATTATTTTTGGATTATAGTCTTACCAACAAAATTATTTCTAAATCGCCCACATCATCTCAACCGAGAATCGCAATTACCCTAGCCGAGTTCGCAATCAGGTAAGCCGGTATCCCACATTATATAGCGGGCGAATATATATATATCTGTATTTGGAGGGGGCGAGAAATAAATCCGCCGGTCGGCGATTTTCTAGGGAAGTGGGTGGGGGCGGACATATTTCGCGATACTGGCTGACGTGATATTCAGAGCAATTAGTGGCGCCATAATGATTAATAATGGTTTGAACGTCCGGTTTTCAGAGCTACAATTTACACTAACAGAACACTTTGAGATTGATGTTCCTGAATGCGTGTCGTTTAAAATTCAAGTTAAATGTACCCGAATTCCAGTCGTTTGTGTGCGATTCTGATATAATGTGTTTTTCTGAAACGAAAACCAACGATTTAGATTTCGTAGAATCACCTCGTTTATACGCCGATATAGAAAAATAAAAAATGTTATTCTGTTAAAATGTCTGGCGGTATTGGTGTTGCGGTGAAAAGCAAATATGTAAATAATACCGATTTTACTGTAGATAGTAAATCTGGGTATATATTATGGTTCAAAATCGTTTCAGAATTTCTAGGCAACAACTTAGGTTTGATAGTTGGAATTGTTTATATTCATTCTGAAGGATTACCCTACAACAATGAAGCTACCTTTCAAACTATAAACTCTGAAATAACTGAACAGCTATTATTATTGAATATATCGTTAGTTCTCCTTGGTGACTTTAATGCCAGAACTAATTTGTTGCCCGATTATATAAGTACTGATGATAATGCAGTATGCTTTAGTGCAATTCAAAATATTATATTCAACTGGGTGGACGATAGGGGTGTTTTAAAATCGTTACATGTACCAAAAGAAAGGCATAACAAAGATAACGGTTAACCAAATAATAACGGTTATAAAATGTATATTTTAAATGGTAGAGATGGCGATGACAAGTATGTCGGGAAAGTAACTTGCAAAGGTGTGAGTACTGTAGACTATGGAATTGCAACGCATGGAGTGTTTAGTATTGTACATAATTTTAAGGTGTGTGATTTTAATCCCCTGTATTCTGATATTCACTGTGCAATTGAACTGGCTGTATATTCCAATACTCAAGATGCCCCAACAGACGCCACGCGATAGCATTATATAACAAAAGCAGGCAGACGGAACGCGACGCTAGAAAGTAGTTTTAGAGACGCTGTTGACCAGACGGAGATCGACACTATTCTGAAAGGGGCGAGACGTAGCCCAGTGGTATGTGGGATCGATCCCTGTCAGTGGGCCCATTGGGCTATTTCTCGTTCCATCCAGTGCACCACTATTGGTATATCAAAGGCCGTGGTATGTACTACCCTGTCTGTGGGATGGTGCATATAAAAGATCCCTTGCTGCTAATCGAAAAGAGTAGCCCCTGAAGTTGCGACAGCGGGTTTCCTCTCTCAATATCTGTGTGGTCCTTAACCATATGTCTGACGCCATATAACCATACATTTAATGTGTTGAGTGCGTCGTTAAATAAAACACTTCGTTCTTTCTATCTTGAAAATAAACAGTACTCACAACCCAAAGGACGCCATTGACTCGGCAGTTAAAGAAATAAACAAGCTCTTCGTCGAAACGGCCGGTCCAGTGTTTCGTTTCGTAACACCAAATCATAGTCATCGGAAACAAATTGTAAAAAAGACTGTAACTGAAAGGAATGCGTTTCATAAAGACAGAAATAATCATCAACATGGAAAAAAACGCAGACAGCCAACAAGCTTTAAAATCTTCGAGTAGACAATATAAAAATACAATAAGAAAATATAGCAGTGATCATCAAAAGAAATTAGAGAATGATCTTTCTAAAACTATACAAACTGACCCCACAAGTATCTTTAAAATCATGAAACGCAAACAAAGCATACCTAGCAACAGTGCTTCGTTAGAAGAATGTTTTTGTTTGTTATTTTAAAGAGATTAACTACATGTATGATAATGTCAACAATGATAACTTGTGTGATGTAAATGAGATTGCTGAATCAGTTGATGCAAACAACATTTTAAATATACCTATATCTGGTGATGAAATTCTCAAAGCCGTAAAACATCTTTAAAATAATAAGACACCAGGCCACAAAGAAGTTATAAATGAATACATTAAACCTACAGGTGACAAGTTCTTGTTGGTTTATGTAGTTTTATTTAATTTAAGTATGGACAGTGGAATTTTCCCAGAAGAATGGATGGTTGGAATTATTACAACAATATATATATATATATATATAAAATAAAAAAAACCCAGGGAGATACGAGCAGTGCTGAGAACTATAGACCCATAACCTTATTATCGTGTTTTAGTAAGCGGTTCACGAACGTTCTTAACAATAGACTTAATGAATATGTTGAGAGCAGTGACATATTATCAGAAGACTAATGATCACGTATTTTTACTCTATGCAATAACTGAACTGTTAAAAAGAAAAAAGGAAGGAAGGAAATGTTTTATTTAACGACGCACTCAACACATTTTATTTAAGGTTATCTAACGTCAGACATACGGTTAATATGGTCATGTATCAGAAAGGATGGTGAACTATTACAATATTTTATGTGCGACATAGACGTGAGACAAGGAGAATATTTATCCCCTATTTTATTTTCGTTGTTTTTAAATGATTTTGAGGACTATTTCAAGTCGCAACAGTGCAAAGGTATTACGATTAATGCCTTTGATTTTGATATATATCTTGACATAGGTCTAACTATTTGTATTATGTTATATGCTGATGACACCGCCCTCCTGGCTAGAAACGAAGATGACCTTCAACATATGTTAAATGCTTACTGTCAGCATTGTAAGACATGGAAATTAACAAAACAAAGATTGTCATATTCGGAAGTTCGAAAAAGGACTACAAGAAAGTTTTCTATTAAGACAATTTTGAGATTGAATGTGTAAATGAATACAAATACTTGGGGAATATGGTTAAAAAAAAAACAATAAATTCAATTTATGCAAACATCACTTGGCACAACAGGCTCGCAAAGTCATGTTTTATGCCTTAAAGAAATAAAATAAATATTGTTTGTCAATTGAATATCGTTTAAAATTATTTATGTAATTGTTGTTCCTATATTACTCTATGGTTGTGAAACCTGGGGATTTGAAAATATTAATATATTAGAAAGTGTACATATCCAGTTTCTACGATAATTAGCAAATGCAAGAAAAAGCACACCTGTATATGTTATATGGAGAGTTTGGAAGAAAACCATCACTGCTTATAATACCCATGTGTGTTTTGGTGCTCGTCTTCTGACAAATAAATGTTCTAAGCTATCAGTACAGATCTACAAATTATTGTTTCATGACTATTTTTTTAAATATTTATTATCCCCAGATCAAGCAGACAATGTCAAGGATGGGGAGCCTCGAATCATTGCTGTGCAATGATGATACATGTTCAATCATGATTACGGTTGATACAATAATTTATTTCATTTATATATATATATGGTGTTCTGCTATATTGAAAGTGAAGTGCATCACATTATTTTTCTTTTCTTACTAGATTAATTTGGTAGTGAATATACGTATTACCATTATTTAATCAGACAATACTGAATATAATAAATACATTATTTGTCATTTGTGACTTAACTTATTTTAAATCAACAAAATAGATAGTTTTAATTTCGATGCTTTGCATGTTGGTGGTTTTATAGTATTTTCTGATATAAATGCTCTCTATCTACATACAAGAAAAAAATCCAGAACAAAACAGAACTATAAAAAGAAGAAACATATTTATATATATGAATTCACAGACACTGGTTGGTTTTGATCGGGGGGGGGGGGGGGGGGGGGGGAGAGAGAGAGGAGAGAGAGAGAAAGAAAGAAAAAATAGGAGGAGGAAGAGAGAAGCAATATAGAAGTAGAAACAAACATCACGTGTAATATGCTAGCAATTCCAAACAAGTCGGAAGGGACAATTAATGATTTAAGGAATAAAAGTGTCAGTTGAAAAAAAAAGAAAAAAAAAGAAAGAAGTTATTTCTCCGATTCTTAAATGAAGAGAATGAACCATTTTTCCCAATGTATATTAAATTTGTGTATTCACAATTTTTAATATAATTATATTTTTCAATTTGAAATTTATTTTTCAGGATATGTTCGATGGCATTTATATTTAAATCTTTGTGAAGCATTTTCATATTATAAATACAATATTTTATATTGAATATTAACCAGTTCACTACATAAGTTAGTTAGCCATCCACAATCCCTAATCGGCATTTGTCTCCGCTAGTTCACTAAATCACAAGTTGTATAGGGCAGAACTTTTGGAAGACGTACAGTTGTGATGACATGCACGGTCCAAACAGTGATGACACCAGGTGTTGGCAAAAGGTGAGAATATTATAAACTAACATAAAGAATTATGAAGAATGTGTGGCCAGATGGAATATCTGGCACAATATGTTCTTGCAACCAGGACCATCCCAGAAACATATTTATGTCATATAGGCCTATGTTGTGTATTTATGTGAATACAATAATGCGATATTTATGTTGGGAACACATTTAAAATTTCCCATGTATAATGTTATTACAGAATGAAGATGGTGAAAAAAACATATTTGTTTTAGATGAGGTAACATGATTATGATTATCTGGTCACATCTATGAATTATTGATACTTATGAGAAGTATTTATTTCATCCATGTTTATCAATTTCATCTTTTTTTTCTGATACAAAAGCAGTCACGGAAGATTATTTACAACTCAGCAGCAATGCCGTTGGTGTGTAATATTGTTAGGGTTACATGTAGAGCACTCTTTGTGTCCACTCTGGTCCTGTGGCCGACAATAAAGAGCGATGACTCCCCAGTAACTACCGACTTGTTTGTAGAAGACTTGCATTCACAGAGTACGATTCGTTTAGATTTAACAGCTAAAGTCAAGTCGAGAAGTACCGTAGAGTGCGCCATTTTGTGCTCACGTCATAACAACTGCCAGACGAACACTTTCGAAAAGTCGTCTTGCGACTGTTTTCTTTACAACGAGATCGTCACGTATGATGGAGGTTGTTGTGCAGGTTGTGAACGCCGACGTCAACCCACTCAGGGATCCCGTGGCGTTACGAGATATTACACCCGCCAATCAGGTAAGTGTGTGTGTGCGTGTGTGCGTGTGTGTGCGTGTATGTGTAAGTGCATGGTGCATATTCAAGTATATTGTTATGTTTAATTGATAACGGGCGCAGCCATTTTGCCCCATCCCAATGGCTACGTCATACTTAAAGCGTCACATCAAGGTGTGTGTGTGTGTGTGTGTGTGTGTGTCTCTCTCTCTCTCTCTCTCTCTCTCTCTCTCTCTCTCTCTCTCTCTCTCTCTCTCTCTCTCTCTCTCTCAACATAATTATATTCATTCTTAAATGCATAAATTCATACATAATTGCATACATACATACATACATACATACATACATACATACATTACATACACTATATATTGATGTATGAATATCTATATATTGTATGTATGTAGAGGTTGACTGTTACATACATAGATATTAACGCACTGACGCAGGGGACAAATTATCCCATGCCGTTGCTGGGCCTCGAATCTATGGCACCGAATCGACCGCAACTTACAAACTTGCCACGATATCTTTTGAGCTTATGTATGGATGGATGGATGGATGGATGGAAGAATGGATGGATATGTGTGCATATTATATAATTTGTAGATTTAAATTTTCGTAACTGATTATATTTACTTACTGTCATTTGTTTATTCAGTAATTCTTTAAAAAAAATTAGAAACTTTTTTTTTTGCTAGGGATATGACCGCTTATAAAAAGAGCCAGCAAGTTGTGTTTAGCGTTACAATTATATCTCTTGAGTGCCAAATAATATTTACACCGCCGGCGATATCAAAGCGATCGATTCATTTGAACAGCCGCACACCTTTAATTTTCACCCAACGAGAACACTGCCCGGTCTTAACAGAATGCTGACATAATAAACATAAAATAATAATAATAATAATAATAATAATAATAATAAAATAAATAAAAACATGATTTGCTGGTTTGAGGGCAACCACTTAATTGTTTTCAATCCATTACCGCACATATTTTGGCTTTTTTTATTTGTGTTAAACTGATGCTAAAAATGTAAGCGCCTGTAAAACAATCCTGGGGAAATGGCTGATATATATATATATATATATATATATATATATATATATATATATATATATATATATATATATATATATATATATATATATATATATATACAGTCGAGCACCGTTGTGTCCATATCGTGGGAATAACAGAATATCGAATCAAACGTCAAGTGAAATATGTCTTTAAAAATGTACAAAACAAGTCATATATAAAAAATGTATATGAATGTGGGGGGTTTTTTTTATCGAATAATACATTTTTTATTTAAGTCAGTGAAAATTATTATTCTATGAAAAATAAATTAACCAATCAATTGTACCGCTGTGCACGTTCTGAACACAGTTAATAATTTTTTTAAATATTTATAAATTAAAATCACTGTGGACGTTAGAACAATCTAAATTTTGTTTTTAACAAACATGAATTTATAAGGAAGTTATAACAAAATATAGTTGTACGAAATGTTTTGTGGAAGAAAATATTAAAAATCCCACACCTAATTCATAAAGTCTAGAAATAATATGTGTCGTTCATTGGTTCGTGGCATCAAAGTTGCATAGCTAAAACGTTTAAACATCGACGTGTCGTCATATTCCGTGACAATCCTAGCATCAAAATGAACAACTCTAAACTACACTTTTTTGTTCACCAGCGTTGGAACTTTATTTACGAATATACATGTGTCCTTCTTTTAGGGATGCCAACGCTGGACTCTTTTCAATCTTGAGGGGTGCTGGAACTGGAGGGCACGACGGCTGGACGGATGGGGGTGGGGGGTTGGTTGGGTGGTGGGGGGGATGGGGTATTCCACTGGAAATATAGGGTTAGGCGTCTAGGCGTAGGCGGTTTCAGCCGTAGGGTGTGGTTAGGTTTGTCCGGGGGCTTGTCCCCCCCCCCCCCCCCCCCCGCTCACTCTTTCTCACTTCCCTTCCCTGCCCTGGTCACGCCGAAGTTACCAATACGACCGGTACCCATCCGTCTCCTTTTCTTATAATCTACTAAATGCAGGGCCTCCTGTGGCTTTGGCTTAAACCTTTCCAATTAACCTACTTTTCCCTCCCTTAAAGGGCTAAAATAATAAACTATAAATATTTTGACTTTGATTGCCCGTTCTAAATTAGGTGCCAAAAATAATATTCGGTTTGTTTTTTTATTTTTTGATATAATTACTTTTTAGGAATGCACCAACAAAATGTATACTAATTAAAAGTCCCCCGCTGTATTATTTAGATTAAAAATTCAAAATTGCCCCTGTAAAGTTCTGCCCCGGAGCGGACTTCTGGCTATCCAGAGGTCGGTCCCGGGACAGACATGCTCTAAGCTCTAGTGGCATATGAGCGTGTAAATAGTGTACCCAACCCGACCGACCTAGCATCAACTTAAGATATCATACAACAGGACCACGATCAGTTAACACCTGACTGACAATGTCGTCGTCACGTGTTTATTCCTTTGAATTCACTCTGTTGGGTAACAGATGATTGCATCTCTTGACTTAGGTGCCATAAGAAACTCAGCATAGCGGAAACGGTGATGTCACTGAATACATAGAGATCGCTGCCATCTTTGTCAGTTAACAACTAGTTAACCGATCAAGACAAATTAATCCTATTTTTACCAGTCCACAGTTTCTCAAAGCCATAAGTCACATGATTAGTTGCATTCCGTAACAATCGTCGTCTGCTAGCGTTTTCTTTTAAGCTCGATAAGACCATTTTAGTACCTTGTTCAAAGGTTTAGATAAAGAAACATAACCAGTCTGGAGCTCGTCGCGGTAAGACGTGTTTGTGCACACTGCACGTGCTTTCGCGGCTCGACTTGGGGATCCTTCACTTTTGTTGTTTTTATCAGCGAAGTGAAGTTTTCTACTGGGATGTATGCGGCCATTGGAACTGATTAAACGCTGGAACGCTTCTCGTTTCGACAGTCTGCACCACCAGGTTGGATTCTTTTTAGCGAGATTCCTTGCCTCCACGTCATGTCTCCGTCTGACTATGTTGACTTTCTTTGTTCGTGACTCGTATGACGGCCATTCTGCAGAAAACCACGGTTGTTCGCGTTTAGTCTCTACATGTCCCAGCCTGTCCTAGCAGCACTAGAAGATTGACCGCCCCACTCTAAGAAGAAATAGGAAGCGGGGTCGGCCCCTACTACTCTTTTCTAGACTTTACTTTGTTTTATTGTGATACCATCTCGTATCCTCCGGAGTCGGGCCCGTTCGCACCACTATACCAATCTATGACGACTGGACTATACCCTAGTCTGATTCTCTCTCTCGTTCAGACGGATCCGGCTTCTCAAGATCTGTATTTCAGCACAGCACCACACCTTCAACGTCTATTGACTGTCAATCTAGGGGTTTTCTTGACGGGATGCAACCCATCTCGTCCCTACAAGCTGTGCACCCTAACGGCCTTAACGAGGCCACTCACGTGGACATATAGATCAGACTTGAAACCTTTAGACCTTCGTTCAAAAGTTTATGTCGAAATTACTTCTTTTTTTTATATGTATTATTAAATAGTCCGATGCTCTCTTCTTTCTCTTATTTATTTTTGGACTGTCCTAAAATGCTCCAGATTATATAAATATTCGACCGAGCAGTCAATTCTTTTTATCTTTGGCTTGTAACTTTTTTTTCTTTTTTTTTAAATTCTATTAACTTCTTTACTAATTGCTATTTTCAAAATTCTGCCCATTTTCAACTCAACCCTTCCCCCCCCCCCCCCCCCCCCCTTTCATCTTATCTAATTTCTTTTTGACCACCCGATCTAATCTAGCGACCAAATTTAATGAGTAGAATTTTCTTTATTAATTATATTACTATTTAATGTTTGGATGTAAATTTCAAAATTGTTCGCTTAATTTTTTTTCTGTCCCGGGACAAGCCCCTGGCTATCCAGAGACAGGCCCCGGGACGGACATGCTCGAAACTCTAGTGGTATATGAGCATGTAAAAATTATTCGCACTCGCACTCGCAGATAAAGAAAGAAATGTTTTATTTAACGACGCACACTCAACACATTTTATTTACGGTTATATGGCGTCAGACATATGGTTAAGGATCACACAGATTTTGAGAGGAAACCCGCTGTCGCCACTACATGGGCTACTCTTCCGATTAGCAGCAAGGGATCTTTTATTTGCGCTTCCCACAGGCAGGATAGCACAAACCATGGCCTTTGTTGAACCAGTTATGGATCACTTGTCGGTGCAAGTGGTTTACACCTACCCATTGAGCCTTGCGGGGCACTCACTCAGGGCTTGGAGTAGGTATCTGGATTAAAAATCCCATGCCTCGACTGGGATCCGAACCCAGTACCTACCAGCCTATAGACCGATGGCCTAACCACGACGCCGCCGAGGCCGGTCGGTTTAGATAATTATATTCGTTCATCTTACACGTGAACTGTTACAGTAACTATATGTACAAATCATGTCTTTACAGTCAAATGTGAGCATGTCTTTTGATGATTGGTTACATACTTATCTTTTTAAATATTTTATTTATTGTAACACATCATATTATTATTGACACAAAGAGACATTTTTTTTCAATATAAAAGTCTACGTTGGGACCACAAAATATATTGACACAAACGTAATATCGACTCAAACGTATCGATTCAACCGAGACAAAAACATGATAGTTAGTAGACGTTTTGGCCGGGACCGGCCAGTCATATCCACACAACCGATATATCGACTGAGGTGCTTACGTGACAAGATGGCGGAGAGGTTGACATAGAGAAATTTGCTCTGATATTGTTTAAAATAATGTCTTCTTTTAACCTAAAAACATGCTAGAAAGTGGTTTGTAGAGTTCATTACATGCGATCGAAATGCTCCATGCCGAAAAGAGAACCAGCGAACAAGAAGAAGGATGGAAAACAGAAGGAGAAGGTTGGTAAGTCACTTAGCCCAACTGACAAGATGGCGGCCATAGATCCCTCAACGAGTAATTGTCATCAACAATCGCCAAAACCACCCCAAGTCTCATATGATGCGATAATGATTCAACAGCCTGAATTCGGTAACCCCGCCTTGCAAATTCAGCCAGTTTTTCCAGGTCAGCTGACCCAACAATTATCTATACCGCCATGGGCGAACCAAGTGTTCCAAAAATTGACTGAAATTTCCAACACGCTCATTGTAATTTCGAAAAAAGACTGATAAGATTGAAGGAATCGAAAAGCGATTACAGACTATTGAGCTGAATGTTAATGCATTTAAAACACAGTTATCTGAAAGCAATGAGAAAATTATTGAAATGGAAAAGTCTATAAACTTTGTAAACGAAAGCTTCGAAGAAGCCCGCTCAGATAGAAAGAAAATGGCGGACGTTGTCGACAAAATAAAAACTGAGGTGAGAGAAGTGCGTAATGGTTTTGATGAAGTCAACAGCTTACGCGGTGATTGTAACGAGTTGCATGACTGTGTGTTAGACCTTCAAACCAGATCAATGAGAGACAATCTTATTTTTAACGGTATTGAGGAAAAAGACGATGAAGAAACAGAAGAGATTTTACAAACATTTTTGAAAGATAAAATGAAAATAGAAAGCTCTATTAACTTTGACCGTGTACACAGACTTGGTAGAAAGAGTACTAATTCGACAAGACCGCGGCCAATCGTAGCAAAATTCGAACGATATAAAGATCGTGAAAACGTCAGAAGAAGCTCAAAAGTGCTCAAGGGAACAAACTTTGGTGTAAGCGAACAATTCCCTTACGAGATCGTTCAACGCAGAAAGGAGTTATGGCCGAAGTACAAAGAAGCGCAGCGTCGTGGACTCCGTGCCTCACTTGTTGTTGATAAACGTTTTATTGACGGTAAACGCTGGTTTTCCGATAGTGCACCCCTCGATGGGCCCAACGATGCGCATCCGTACAGTCCTCCGAATGAAAACCCAAATAAACGTGCACGTAATTTCTCACCAAGGGAATATCGACCATAGGGACGCCGGAGGAGAGACACCGGTCAGGACTTGTCAACACCAAGTGAATACGAAACTGTAAATAGTCCCCGTGTACATTCTTATTCAAAGGGAATAAGCGTATGTGACTATGTCGATATTGTATATTTAAATGTGTGTGGTCTCAGCAGCAAATTTTATCAATCAGTATGATTTAATATGTTTAGTTGAAACTAAACTTAACGATATTGATCACGTAGAAATACCAGGTTATAAAAATTTTACTAATAATAGAAATATTGAATCCAATGTAAGATCAGGGGGCATATGCCTGGCAATTAAAAATAAGCTCACAGATCAAGTACATATTCATAAAACTGTATCCCAATATCTATTATGGTTTACTCTTTCTAACGCTATTTCACAGGGAGATGTATTAAGCACTGTCATTGGAATTGTATATATACCCCCAGTAGGCTCGCCCTATTTTAACCATGATACGTTTAACACAATAGAAGACGAAGTGAACGAGAAACTCTTAAGTGGAAATAATGTTCTTTTGATCGGCGATTTTAATGCTAAAACGATTTTGCTTGTAGATTATGTGAGTTGTGATGGTGAACATACTAATAACACACTCATTTCTGATATCTCCGATTTTATTAATGAACCTAACAACTTATTAAATATTGGCATTCCATTACAAAGAGCGAGACAAGATACCAGTAGACCTAACGGTCACGGATATAAACTAATTGATCTTTGTAAAAATAGTAATTTTTATTTAGTGAAACGGAAGAGTCGGCGAAGATCGGGGTATAGGACAACCTACTTGCAAAGGATCGAGTGTAATAGATTATGCCATAGCCTCATTCACAGTTTTGGAAAGAATTCTTAAATTCAAGGTCAACGAATTCGAACCACTATTCTCGGACATTCACAATCCATTAACAATGCGACTGAATATCCATACAGCTAGTGGTAAACACCACGCCGTCATTAATAATGAACTCACCCCAAGGAAATGGAATACTAAAGAGGCTAAACACTATAGTGAACATATAAACAAAGAAACAGTCAAAGAACGAAGTGTTTTATTTAACGACGCACTCAACACATTTTATTTACGATTATATGGCATCTGACATATGGTCAAGGACCACACAGATTTTTTTAGAGGAAACCCGCTGCCGCCACATAGGCTACTCTTTTACGACAGGCAGCAAGGGATATTTTATTTGCGCTTCCCACAGGCAGGATAGCACAAACCATGGCCTTTGTTGAACCAGTTGTGGATCACTGGTCGGTGCAAGTGGTTTACACCTACCCATTGAGCCTTGCGGAGCACTCACTCAGGGTTTGGAGTCGATATCTGGATTAAAAATCCCATGCCTCGACTGGGATCCGAACCCAGTACCTACCAGCCTGTAGACCGATGGCCTGCCACGACGCCATCGAGGCTGGTCACAAACAGTCAACGACATAAACGTAATATTAAATGAACTGTGTGAACACTTCTCGAAAGAAAAGCTGAATGGTGCAGTGGAGCGTATTGGGACCCTATTTGTTGACATCGCAGCCGACATTTTCGGTTACACGCAAGCTCGCGTCAGAGCCAGACACAAGCGTGAAAATACCCGTAACAAAGCATGGTTTGGCAATCATTGCAGAACACTAAGAAGAACGTATACAGAAGCGATATCAGCATACAAACAACGAAAAACACCTGATAATAAGCAACGACTTTTGAATGCCAGTAAAAGCTACAGAAATGTAATAAGGAAATATGTTAATAAACACAATTGGAAGACAGAACAAAGACTCACAGAACTTGGTCAACATGATACACACGCGTTTTGGAAACTGTTAAAAGAAAAACAAGACCCTACTCTCCCCCCTTTAGACACTCTGTGCGATTACTTTAAAAATATAAACAGCAGTGATGACAACACAACAGAAGAAAATGATCCAAGTTTTAACATAGATTATGAGGACACTACCATGCTAAATGAATCAATAGTAGAAGAAGAAATACTCGCCGTTGTTAAAAATCTAAAAAACAATAAAGCCTGCGGAATAGACCAAATAATCAACGAGTATATAAAGCAAACTATCGGCTGTATGGTCCCTGTATATGTTAAGCTCTTTAATTTAGTTTTTGAACATGGCATCTTTCCTGATTCGTGGCTAGTTGGCATAATCAAACCGATCTACAAATGTGGCGATAGAACTGTTTCAGAAAATTATAGACCTATTACTTTACTTAGTTGTCTCGGGAAACTGTTTACAGCTGTTTTAAATAATAGACTGAAATTATATTTAGAAACTAATGATTTGTTATCTGAAGTTCAAGTCGGATTCAGGAAGGAGTACTCGACGAACGATCATATTTTTACATTATATGGACTCATCGAATTGCTAAAAGCACGGAAGAAAAAACTGTATTGTACTTTTATAGATTTTAGCAAGGCATTCGACTCAGTATGGAGAACAGGACTTTGGGGTAAACTAATACAAAATGGTATTAATGGTAAATGTTTTAAAGTAATATATAGCATGTATCAGAACATTAAGTCATGCATTAGTGCACATAACACAATGTCGGATTATTTTCAATGTTCCATGGGTGTTAGACAGGGAGAAAATTTATCGCCCCTATTATTCTCCATGTTTCTCAATGATTTATAGGATACGTTTAAAACTAATGATTGTAATGGCATCCGCATAGATAACTTATTCACAGATTCCACTTTGTATACAAATATTGTTCTTTTTGTGTTACTGTATGCTGATGACACAGCGCTCTTTGCCGAAAATTATGACGACATGCAGAATTTATTAAATATTTTCGACTCTTATTGTACAAAATGGAAACTAAATGTAAATTGTAAAAAAACAAAAGTGCTAATTTTCAGTGGTAATAAAAAAGATTCTTCCAAAAGGTTCCATTTAGGAAACACAAATCTAGATAATGTAGAAATATACAAATATCTTGGAATTATATTTTATGAATCCAATAAATTTACTAATGCTCGAAAACATCAATATGATCAAGCTCAAAAAGCTATGTATTTTACACTTAGACAAGGAAAACGTTGCCATCTTTCCATTCAATGCCAACTTAAATTATTTGATTGTATGGTTTTACCTATTGCTTTATACGGATGTGAAATTTGGGGTTTTGAAAGTCTGTCTTGCATAGAAAAATTGTATAGCAAATATTTAAAGTTATTATTGCCTGTTAGAAAATCCACCTCATTATATATGTTGTATGGAGAACTTGGATGCTTCCCGGTAGATATAACAGTAAAAATAAGAATGATAGGATTTTGGTTTAGGATGATTACTGGGTAGCAGTTCAGGCTATCATTATTAGTGTACAGAATGTTATTGAATGATTATAATACACATTTTTATGATCACAAATGGATAGCTTTTATAAAATCAATTTTAGATAATATTGGTTGCACATACATATGGTGGTCACATTGTGAGCGTATTAACAGTGCTTCATTGTTGAAAATTTTTATTTCAACAAAACTCATAGATCAATTTTTGCAAACATGTTACAGTCATATTGACACTTCATCGAAAGCATCTTGTTACAAAATATTTAAAAGCAGTATAGCATTCCAAAATTATTTAAATTTATTAGAAAAAAAACATTGGTGCCCATTGTTACGTTTTAGAGTATCAAACCACAATCTTCCAATAGAGACAGGTAGATGGATACGTAAACCATTACATGATAGATTGTGTTTTTTATGCAACACTAACGACATCGGAGATGAAATCCATTATATTTTTACTTGCCCATATTTTAACCAATTCAGACTTCAATATATACCGAAATATTATCGATCCAAACCAAACACATATAAATTTCACGAATTATTTAATTGCAAAAAAACTGGTGTCCTCCGAAAACTTGCAATATTTTGTAAACATATTATGAATACTTTCAAGCCCTCCGGCTCATAGCTTTATTGTATTATTATTGTGTATGCAAACCCAAACCAATTATTTATAATTATATTCCCATGTTCGTTTTATGTAGATATACTTATGTGAATAGTTTTACTCTGTCATCTTGTTAAAAAGTGTGATTTGTTGTATTATATATTGTTCCTCATATGCCGTGGATTACGGCCTGAGAGAAATAAATGTTCAGTTCAGTTCAGACTCAAGCAAGTCTGATTTCCGGTCACGTTATTATGGTTTCTTTTGTTAAAAGGAAAAGTGTAGGTGTATCATGATACACCCACACTTTTCATTTAAATGTTCACTTGTATTTGAAACAACCAAAACAAATAAAACTGTATATATCAAAAGTGGTCAACGCCAGACCCAAAAATTCAAATTACCAGCTCAAACTGGATTCTGCCTTCAATCATTTCGAACATGATTTTAAAATTCCTGTTTAAGCTACTATAAACGAATGAATGAATGAATGAATGTTTAACGACACCCCAGCACGAAAAATACATCGGCTATTGGGTGTCAAACTATGGTAATGCAAATAAATAAAGTGATGATCAACATCAATATAAAAATTCAAGGTTTAAACAAAAACAGTGTAAAGAACTGTGCAAAAATATAAACACAAATATCACAGAATTTTACGGATACCGAATTTTACTCTAAACTTCAATTTGTGCTGTATTGGCCATTCTCAAAGAGAATGTTACACCCCTGCACCACGGTGAGGTTACAGCACACGCAGGGGCTACTATAAACATTAGGAATACCAGAAACACATGGTGTGCACACATTAATATTCTAAGAGCGAAAATGTAATTAATATCTAGTTTTATTCATTAAAAGCCTTGTTAGCCGGGGGGGGGGGGGGGGGGGGGGCATGTTTACATGTCTGTAAAGTTAGGAATGTCCCTTTAAAGTGCCAGACCCTAGTTTGTAAACACTACAGCATATTGTTCACTGTTGGAGCCGTTTATGATCACTGATATCAGACACTACTTATATTTTATTGTTTAGATTATCCATGTCCGTACAACCGAAGTGCTTTTGGTCATCCTGGTGTTTCCAATACAAAAATAAAATTGATTTTGTTTTCCTTCACATTTTTAAAAACGGGTTGAAAGTAGGGTGTGCGACTTTAAGAGTCATGGCTGACATATCTTAATGAAGTATAATGATGATGAAAGCTCTTTAAAGGGATATTCCCGAGTTTGCTGCAATATTTAAGATGTTATCGACTAACAGAGACTTTTTAACGATTATAATTACATATCAAATATATTTTTTCTGTATATAGTATTAGTGGTTGTATATTAAACGTGTTTCTGATCGTTCTAATATTTGTACTAGGTTAAATTTCATTTTATTTTCTAAAATATTTGTTTGTCGTACGTACGAAATTATTTGAAGACAAAATCCAGTTTGGGCTTCTTAGAAATATTAAGACGACCAGAAACACATTGAATATACAGACACTGATATTCTAAACAACAAAATATATTTAATATGTAAGTTTAATCGTAAACATATTTTATTAGTCGGAAATACCTTACAATACAGGAAAATCAGGAATGTCCCTTTAAAATATATATCTAGGTGTGGTATAACGTATTAATTAAAAGTACACTGATGAAATGTATGCCATTTTTGTCAATCCGACACTTAAATATAATTTCCATTACCAAAACTAAAATGCTTATAGAAGATAAAGGGTTAATCAAACAAGTAAATTAGTTAATCTAGGTTCAAACATGTTTCTTGGTTATGTAAAAACATTGGTTAATCAAAGTTCCATCATATACTTTTGATAGAAGGTTGCATTGATTCTGTTAAGTTGGCATCTTTGATTTCTAACAATGTCTGACACCAAAATTATTTAAACTTCACTAAGTCAAAATGGGTTAATTAAGGGATTTTTATGCATGGTATTAATGCAGTTCCTCCTGCCTCAAACAAAACTTTTATTTATTTCATTTCAACTTATTTCCGTGCTTATATCCAGTTAAGGTTCAAGCACGCCCTCCTGGATGCACACCTCACCTATCTGGGCTGTCTGTCCATGACAGTAGGTTAGTGGTTAGTTGTTAGTGCGAGTGAAGAGGGTGTTGTGGTCTTACACCTACCCCCTGAATCGTTAAAACTCGCTCTGGTTAGGAGTCGGTACCTATCAGCCTTATGTCCGATGGCTTAGCACGACACCACCGAGGCCGGTCATACAAAACTATATTACTTCACTTCCTAATGTGAACGGCGTAAAAGCAATACAAGGGCAAAGTTTCAAATTCCAGCCGACACCAAAAACTAGTATTTTGAAATATGTCCACAAATGATGAATAAATCAACGAACTTTTATTGTCATATATATATATCAGTTGTTTCTCTTATATTTGATGATCATTCGGAGAAGCGCACGACTGTTACTAACCCTTTTAGACATGCTCACACTTGTTCAGCTGCAACGCCTTGTCTTTTGAATCCTTCAACATTTTAGATATCCATATTGAGGGAATGTAAACGAATTTTTCTCTTGCTGTACCCACGGTTACACAAGTTCAGCTGTCATGTACCTGTACACTACACCACGTGTTATTTTCCATTTCATTTTAACTTATTTTCGTGCTTGTATCCAATTAAGGTTCAAGCACGCTGTCCTGGGCACACACCACAGCTATCTGGGCTGCCTGTGGGTTAGTTGTTAGTTGGTTAGTGGTTAGTGAGAGAAAAGAGGGTGCAGTGGCCTTACACCTACCCATTGAGCCCTTAAGAGCCTGTAGTCCGATAACTTATATATAAAAAAAATAAAAAAAAGTTTGTTTTATTTAACGACGCCACTAGAGCACATTGATTTTTTATCTTATCATCGGCTATTGGACGTCAAACATATGGTCATTTTGACACTGTTTTGAAGAGGAAACCCGCTGTCGCTACATAGGCTACTCTTTTTCGACAGGCAGCAAGGGATCTTTTATTTGCGCTTCCCACAGGCAGGATAACACAAACCATGGCCTTTGCTGAACCAGTTATGGATCACTGGTCGGTGCAAGTGGTTTACACCTACCCATTGAGCCTTGCGGAGCACTCACTCAGGGTTTGGAGTCGGTATCTGGATTTAAAATCCCATGCCTCAACTGGGATCCGAACCCAGTACCTACCAGCCTGTAGACCGATGGCCTGCCACGACGCCACCGAGGCCGGTAACTTATATAGTGTAAACATAATTCATTTTTGGTGGTGCTATTTAGATATTTTCATAAAATGATTTACTTTCTTTAAGATTCGTTTTCTAATTAATTTTTATTATTCATTTACTGTAACAATTTATAGATTCCATATTTAAAATGTATTTTGTTCTTTACCTATCCATTTTGTTATTGAATGAATGAATGAATGAATGAATGAATGAATGAATCAGTGAATGTTTTAATGACACCTCAGCACGATTTTGCTATTGATTTTATGCAGTACGATTTAAGCTTTTCATTTCTTAATTCCATTAATTCATATTTCTTGTTTTCTATTATTGTCTTCTAAGACTTTTATTTACTCATTCAGTTTTCTAATTCCGGTTTTTTTTCTTTACATATATAAGCCGAAAAAGAAATAGTTCTTCCTCTTATTTCCGATAGAAGTGTTTCCAGAAAAAAAGTTGATATTGAATATAACCGAATTTTGTCATTTGTCATCGTGTCAATATGATCTAAATTGTATACACAAGTCAGATATTGATATTTTATATATTTCATACTATCCTTTACTAGTTTTATGTATTCCCTACACTGGATTAATAAATTTCCATGGTCCTCTTCCTTTTCTAATTACTTTAATTTTAAATAATAAAAAACCCACTCCTGCAGCATAATTTGATATATAACTGGGGTTTTTTTTTTACTTTCTCAACAAAAGACCTGCGATTTGATATTAGAAAGTAGTCTAAAACTTGGTTTATTGGGTTTTGTTTTCTAAAGAGTATTTTTAGTCAAATGCTTCCAGAGTCTCTATAATTTTTTACTATTTTTTCTGCAATGCTTCACATTCAAGTAATATTTCATTTTGATTTAATACGGAATTAAACTTCACTTTATTCTATTCAGGAAGTACGCCACCATGGGTTATGCTTCTCGTTGATCCAGCCCATGCCATTATCCATGTGTTCAACATGCTTGATATGACCTGGAAAAGTAACACAATCAAAAGGTTACAGATGGTATCGTTGTGGATAGACAGGACTACCTGGAGAATGTACTGGTCGGATAACTCCGCTCATACTCTAGTGTCCTCAGACCTAAAAGGAAATGATCAAAAAGTTATACGCAAAGGTAAAACTTCTTCTGACTTCTTATGGAGGACGATAACTTGCGATTATTACTGGAGTTTGAATTGTAACCGGATGATACCGTATCGCTTCACTCCCCTGATCCATGTCTCGTACTCTCTCCCTCTGTGTGTCGCTTTATTTTTATGTTTTGTCTGTCTCTTTCGTCTCTTTTCTATCTCTTATTTTCTCTGTTTGTCGCTCTTATTCACGTCCTGTCTCTTATTCTCTGTTGTCTTTCTTCTCCCTGCATCTCCTTGCCCGTCTTTGTTTTTCCTGTTTATTCCATTTGTCTCTTTCTAACACTGTCTAGATGAATTAATATATATATATATATATATATATATATATATATATATAAATATATATATATATATATCGTTAAAAAGTGTATGTTTTTCTCTACATGACAGGCTTGTTTCGTGAGAGAGTTGAATTATTGCTCTCGTAGTCAACGGAAAGCTGATGACGTAATGGACTCTGTGACGTCGAGGTATCACTATGCAGGTCTATAATAGGTGATGTGTGGTATGCGCACAGAAGGTATTTGCGTCTGTGTCGACATGCTGATACGAGTTCATTCTTGGAGTTTAGTGTGCTGGTTTCAGGTTTATACATTATGAACAGTTTTTCTTTCAGGCAGAGGTTACATCTTTTGCTCGCTGGAGAGTATGATTTTGCTTTGGATAATATTTTCCACTTAATGGTGTATGGGGTGAATCTATCCTTCAGTGTCCAAATGTACTGACTTAGCGCTGTTGCGTTCTTCTGTGTTGCGTTTTGAAAATTGCTCGTGTGCGCAGTATATCTCGTCTTAAATGTGTTCTCGGTCAAACCAACGTATGTTTCTTGCTTGTTGTTATCGAGTGTATTAACGGTAGCTTGATATATTACTCCTTTCTGCAAGCATTTGCCCTCAAGTGGACATTCAGCTCTTCGTCTACAGTTGCATTCTCTGGGGGGAACGGCGTCTTTGTCTCTGTGTTGTTGAAGTAGAGTTTTGTTATGCGCTGAAATTTTTTTCCCAACATTAGGCATGCAGCTATAGCTAATTTTAACGGTGTTTCGATTTATAATTTTGTGGAGAGGGTTGCTTTTGGGAAAGCACTCATCGAGTAATCTGAGGAACTGGTGGCCTACGTTGGTTTTCACGTTGGAGCTATATGGTGGGTTGTACCAGGTGATGTTTCTATTGCGGTTTGTTTCTGCGTCTGTTGTTTTTCTGCTGTTGGGGTGTATTTGAGGTTATAGTTATATCCGCTCTTGAGTAAGGCTTCCTTATATGGGCGTTTCGCTAAAGATGCACTCATTCGAAGATATATCAGAAAGCCTTTTATTTATTGTTTTTGGTATACTGCGGATGATATTTGGAGGGTGGTTGCTTGTTGTGGATGTAACATATAGGGTTTGACTGAGCTCTTTTCAAGATCTAGAGTAATAAGTAATCTACAGATTTTTTGTTGGCGACTATGGTGATCGTTTATGGTTTGCAAACTTCTGCATAAATGGTTCTCTCATTGAATGCTCCATCGTCGCGATATAGTCCTATATTGTTGCCGTATTTGGCTGTAGTTCTGAAAGAAGAAAGAGACTATTTCGCAAATTTCTGCTCCATCGTAACTACCCATAGTTACATCAAACCGTGATTGTTTGCCTCTTTTGCACCATGCCTTGCTGTTGTTAAATAGCAGTGAATTTCTTGCTTGTAATATTATTTCCATCTCATCGCTAGAAATATCATCGAATTTGGATGCGAACTGTAGGGCTTGTTTCACGAGATTTTCTGTTATGGACGGGTAAAAATCGCATATGTCGAAACATATGAAAGAATAGTTGGATTTATTGGATATTGCTTTAAACCACTTAATCACGTCTGACGTGTTCCTCCACTGGTTTGTTCTGGTTGTGTTCAGAATCTTTCTGTTGATTCTCTCTAAGATTTTTTTGCTTATTATGCCAATTTCCGGTTTAGATGGGTTTATTAGTCTACAGGTGGGTTTATTGGAGAAGTTTGGTTGTCTTTTAACGTAATAAATGCTTCACTTTTTGCTGTTGTATCTATGCGGTCTGCTAGATTTAGTTTTTCTGCAATGTGTTTGTCTTTAGTGGTTATCTCTTGTTCTGAGTTCTGTGGCGCTGTTTTATATGCTTTGGTTGTGTTGCTATCTAGTAGTCTGTTTAAGTGGTGGTGTCTAGCTTGTAAAAGTTTGTGGTTTTATCGGCAGGTACGAGTAGTTTCTTGTCATGTTTTATAGTGTTTATGTCCTTAGCGAGTTTTCGCTGTAGTTGGTTGCTTGATGTGTTGTTAAATTGTAGATTTTTAGCTAGTCTTACCATTTTTTCTTCGAAGTTCTTGAGTTCTGGTATAAAATAGCACTCTATAAAATAGCGTCTTTCAACTCGAAAACGACTACTATATATATATATATATATATATATATATATATATATATATATATATATATATATATATAAAATGGCCTTCACGTAGCCTCGTAGCCTAATCTTTTGTTATGCAAATAGCCTTAGTTATTTATAGGAGAACGAATGTGCATTCACAACATACATAGATTTTTTTAAATGAAAAAAGTCAACTTCGTGCATTTTAGATGATGAATTGTATATAAACCTGTCGAGGTTTAGGTTTGTTTTCATGCAAATGTAAAGACAACAAAGACTGAATAGGAATTAATCGTAACATTTGCATAAAAAATTGGGTCTAAACAATTGAACAGGACTAGAGTAATAACGGCCTTCGAAAACTCGATAAACTCGATCTCTCGACCTAATTCTTTCGTCATAACGATTTAATAGAGTATGCAACTCTAAAACTCGACGCGTGTGGATTGATCAAACTGTTCTAGCCGATGGTATTTTAAAGACGAATGTTTTGTCAATCAAGTCAATCAAGCGAAGTACGCCTATCTCGGGTGGTTTTGGCTGTCGAGGATTAAGGTGATAATTACAGAATAATAGATCGCCGACTAAGCGGAACGAAATGATCCTGTGTTTGGTTGTCGGTGTTCGTACGCGGTGGAGAGCCTTCCTACGTAATACATATAATTACAGACACCGTCTGCTTAACTTCAAAGAGCATTTGTAATAAATGTTAGTCCTTATTGAAAGAATATTCCGTCCAAAGATTTAATATAGAAAAACAAATACGACAACTGAGAACAAACGACTCAAAAGCTTTTTACAAACTACTTAAACCACCTAACGAAGATAATAACTTACCACCGTCAGATGATTTCTATCTTGTTTTCCAAACTCTAAACAAAGGCGAATTGGACGATAGCGAAACAAAAATAAACTTGAATAACATAGACTCAGATAGTGAAAATGTTTTAAACAGTAGGATTGAAGAAAATGAAATATTAAATGCTATAAAACAACTGAAAGGCACCTGGAATCGATAATAGCATTAATGAATATATTAAAACAACTGCGGCACGGTGCTACCAATCTATAGTAAACTGTTTAACATAATCTTCGACAATAGCGTTTTTCCTAATGAATGGTCGACTGGAGTAACTAAACTCATTTTTAAAAATAAAGGAAATCGTTCATTACCAGAAAATTATAGACCAATAACGTTGCTCTGCTGCATGTCTAAACTATTCACCACAATTTTAAATAACCGATTAAATGCTTTTATTGAAGAAAATAATATATTGAATGAATCTGAGACTGCTTTCCGAAAAGGCTACTCTACTACCGACCATCTATTTAATATACATTCTCTGATTGAAATTTTAAAGACAAGAAAAAATTAATTATTTTGTGCTTTTGTAGATTTCGAAAAAGCTTTTGATATAATTTCTAGAACTTACTTTTGGCAGAAAGTGTTAGAAAATAATATAAATGGAAAATTCTTTAAAATAATTTATCAAATGTATCAATGAATAAAGTCATGTATTTGTGAGAAAAAAAAAGAAACCTTAAACCTATTTCCATGCAACATCGGTGTCCGACAAGGAGAAAATTTGTCGCCTGTCCTGTTTTCCTTTTATCTAAATGATCTAGATAATTACCTTAAAAGCCATAATTGTACTGGGGTATCTCTGGAGACAGATGAAACGTTCTATGAAACAGCTCTTTACTTTTTATGTTTATTATATGCTGACGATAGTGCGCTTCTCGCTTCAAACGCCTCTGACTTACAATAATCTCTAAATGTCTTTTTGTAATATTGCAATAAATGGAAACTCAAAGTAAATGCAAGTAAAACTAAAATAATAATTTTCATTGGCACCAGCAATGATTATATGAAGGTTTTTACACTTGGAAATGGTGTGCTTGAAAACGTAAAAGAATATAAATACATAGGTCTTACTTTTACTAAACTAAATACATTTAATACAAGCAAAAAACAGCTAACTCAAAAGGCAAGAAAAGCAATGTACTTTGTTCTGTCTAAATCTAAAGACAATAACTTTTCAGTAGAATGCAAATTAAAACTATTTGACTCCATTGTACTCCCGATTCTCTTACACGGATGCGAAACAAGGGGTTACGAAAACATCGATATCATTGAAAATATTCATGTAAAATTCTTAAGACACATCCTAACAGTAAAAAAAGAAACCCCGCTATTCATGTTATAGGGAGAACTAGGAAGGAGACCCCTTAAATTAATTATTCAACAAAGAATTATAAGTTTTGGGGGCCCGTATCGTATCTGGTAAACAAACAAAATCATCGTTTTTACTGCATTAATTAATGTTACATGACTCTTCTGTGAATGGATATAGTTATAAATGCATAAAAATGGTCGGAGATATACTTAATCAGCTAGGCATGACAAATGTTTGGATCTCACGAAACTTTTCATCCATAAAAATACTTCTTAAGCATGTAAAATTAAGACAAAACGACCAGTATTTACAACAATGGAATAGTAACATAGCTTTATCATCAAGAGGTAAAACGTACACTATATTTAAAGAAAATCTTAGATTAGAAAAAATATCTTATTATATTACCACAAACATGTTGGGCTATATTACTCAAATTTAGAACATCTAACCACTACTTACCAATCGAAATAGGACGCTGGAACAACACCCCAGTAGAAGATCGAATGTGCACATTATGTAACAATAACGACATTGGAGATGAATTTCACTATTTATTCACATGTACTTATTTCACTAATTCCCGTAAATATTTGCTTAAGCCATATTATTATAATAATCTAAGTATGTTGAAATTTAAAAAACTAATGACGAATAGTAAAACAGGTGTTTTCAAGAAATTATGTAAATTAATAAAAGAAATTGTTGATAAATGCAGTAAACCCTAAAAGGACACTGGCCTATAAGTATTTACAATGTCTATCACTACCCAAGTATATATATATATATATATATATATATATATATATATATATATATATATATGTTTAATTGATAACGGGCGCAGCCATTTTGCCCCATCCCAATGGCTACGTCATACTTAAAGCGTCACATCAAGGTGTGTGTGTGTGTGTGTGTGTGTGTGTGTGTGTATGTGTGTGTGCGCGCGCGGCTGATTAGCACATTTTGGTAGTAATTACAATAACGTGACATTACATTACTTTATTCTAATTGTATTTTATTATTGCCCTTATTATTCTATTGTGTTTGTATTATACTACTGTCTCTATTACTGTATTGCATTTGTTTTAATACCATTGTTCTACATTGTTACATTGTGTAACGGCCTGAGTGTACTAAAGTTCTGTTCTGTTCTGTTGTTTGTTTTTGCTCCCAGAGGCGTGAATCGTGTCAAAGTTTAGCTTTTCTATTTATGTATCAGTTAATGTTTATGAATTACCAGTCAGTTAGTTATGTTAAAAATTGATACAGCACATATCGAGCAATCCGGGGAAGGACCCGGTTACGTGGGGTTTGTCAGATCGGTTTTAAAAAGTTCTGCTTTCTTGTCATCTCGTAGGGCCCAGAAATGTGGGTGGGTGGCCAGATTAAAAAAAGAAATTAGAGGTACGAAGCGTAAGTAATTATGTATAAAACAAATGCACTTAGTGTTATTCGGCATTCATTGTTTTATTTGTCAGTTACGTTCAGCCATGTTTTGACATCTGTAAAATTCATCAACGTTAATTATGCCATTTACTTCTTGTTATTTATATATGTATGTAAATGCCTTCTTTTTTTCGTAGTTTTTTCTGTCAATAAATACATTAGTCTATATTCCCAAGCATATATTTCAAATTCATCTGGTTATCTTTTTTGTGTTGTTATTTACTTACGTTTACAATATACGCAAAATGAATGTATCATAGGCGTCGAAGATGCCAACAACTGGGGTTGGGTGGGATGGGATGGAATATGATAGGGTGGGGTGTGGTGAAAACGTTATATTAATTCGCCTTTCAACTGGGGATACATCGTTTTCAAAGTTCAGAGGTAGGCAGCGAAGCGCACGTTTCTTACAATGTTCAGCGAAATCAACCAGCTGTAATGCAGTTTCAAATCTGAATGCTTATATATTAATTTCGAAATCTCGAACTCCCTGAAACTCCCACTTTTTGGCACCTTCCTACGCCCGTGAAATAAACAATTCAAATTTTATAATACTCATATAGGAGTTTAATAACACTATTTATTCAATTGTAAAAGTCATAATATTAAAAACGTAAGAAGAAAAAATATATAACAATATTATAGAATTAATCCTATTTTTAAATGAAAGGGATGCTGTCATTATGTGATGCACTATTATTAAAAAAAACCTAGCTATATTTATATAAAAGAAAATATCTAGACTTGAGATCTGACGTTTCTCCGAATATTTTAGCCATTTTTGATTGCTTATCTCGTGTTCTATGTTAACTATCAATAATTCTATGTTAATGCCTGTTTTTATCATGAATGTTAATTATGTATACTGAGTCAAATGAAAAAGTTCACAATCTAAAATTTGAATAAAGTCAATGAGTGTTGAAAGCAGGTATTTTTCAGGAATAAATATTGTAATGGCAATGTCTACACTCCATTAGACGGCCATCACAGCCCACGTGACCCGATCCATTTACCGTGCACAGCACCATTGGTGCAAAAATGGTTTTGCACGTGCCACTGGTCACGTGACTACACTAGGATACGTGTTTTCATCCTTACTTGCTCACAGTAGTCTGACACAGCGAAAAAACACATTAAAATTATATTTGTTACGACCTGTTTCGATACCACACCTCACAAATGTGCAGCGTGAACGTGCCATCGGCATGTTGCACGCGGGAACGTCAGTAGCTGACGTTGCAAGGACGTACAACAAACGGGCACCACAGCTGATCGCTCCCGACCGGGTAGACCACGTGTGACGTCATAAGCAGATGACCGTCATATTGTGCTACGTAACCTCCGCAACTGTTTCATGACAGCTACAGCAACCAGTAATGAAATTTCCAGACGTCGGGTGCCCGCGCAAACGATCCGAAACTGGCTGTAAACCGCTCACCTCCACGCACGGCGCCTATATCTTGGACCCATTGTGACCCAATTTCATCGACGTCGACGTCAGCTGTAGGCACAACGCCACTTGCGATGAACTCGGAGGGAATGGAATAGGGTCGTGTTTAGCGATGAATCAAGATTGACACTGCCGATGGCAGGCAGAGGGTTTGCAGACGACGTGGTGAACGTCATACTCAATGTTGTGTCAGTGAAGTTGTCAGATTCGGAAGTGGAAGTGTAGTGGTTTGGCGTGCTTTCTGTGGAAATGAACGTTATCGACTTCTTATCATTGTCATCCGTGTCAACCTCTACGCTGCTGCATACCGCGACTAGTTGCTGGCTTAGGAACTTGCGCCCTTCATGGCAGCTCATGGTTCAGGCCTGATCTTTCAGCATGACAACGCCAGACCCCACACGGCCATCTTGACATGGGATTACCCGAGGAATGCGGGCATCAATGTCATGGATTGGCCTTCAACGTCGACCGACCTGAATCCCATCGAGCACGTCTGGGATGTGCCTCATTAGTGGAACAATGGCGCCGTATCCCGAACGCAGTCTTTACACGCGTCAGGCAGTCAATGAGGAGGCGTTGCCTTGAAGTTGTGGGTACACATGGAGGGCATACGCGTTACCCTTCCTGTGATTTCATCAGATGACCCTGCTTGTGGATTACCATTTTGACTGTTTGTGGTTTTTACGAATGCTGTGGGCGCATCGAACAGATTTTTGATTCAACATTTATTTTTATTCTTTCTTTGGACGTCATACAATAAAAAATTACCTTATTTAACACGTTCTTCTGTCATATGTGCTAATTAGCGAAGATGAAACGGTTGTGAAGTTTTTAATTTGACTCAGTATATTTGAATTGCTGTCATTGTAATATGTGTGAGAGTTGTTTAATAAATCTTGAAATAAAATATAATACGGTAGATTATAGATAAATATATATGTTGTGTTGTTGTTTTAGATATTTATGCGAGTAAATTGGCTCTTGATGTTGAAAATCGTCGACTCTATTACATTGAATATATGCAGAAAGAAATTTCTTTTGTGAACATCGATAACAGTCAACGTTCGATTGTCAAGTATTTTTATGGAGTAGAGTCTCCGATTGAAAATATCCAAGTCTATCCTTTGTCAAGGTAAGGTGTATTCTAGAATGTTGAGACTTTTGGAGGGATGGAGAGAGGCGGGCCGAGGGCGACTGTTAGTGCCAGGGTCTACCATCATTTGGCGTGTGGGTAGAGCGGAAAAGGTTGTTTTGTTTAACGACATGACTAGAGCACATTGATTTATTAATCATCGGCTATTGGATGTCAAACGATTGGTAATTCTGGCTCGTACTCATCAGAGGAAACGCGCTACATTTTTCCATTAGTAGCAAGAGATCATTTATATGCACCATCCCACACACAGGATAGCACATACCATATCCTTTGATATATCAATCGTGGTAGACTGGCTGGAATTGAAAAATATTCCAATGGGCTCTCCGATGGGGATCGATCCCAAACCGATCGAGTATCAAGACAGCGCAAAATAAGAGAGAGAGAGAGAGAGAGAGAGAGAGAGAGAGAGAGAGAGAGAGAGAGAGAGAGAGAGAGAGAGAGCATGTTAGTAAATTAAAATTAATCACATTATATATTTATTTATTTATTTATTATTTTACATGTGTTTGTTTGTTTCACTTTTGTTTATTTAGATCACTTTACTTGATGGACAGGTTTCAGTTGATTCTACAATACTATGACAATAAAACAGAGACGAAAATACCTGGCTTCAAAAGAGGATGCGACGCTTTTTCTATTGATCATGCATGTAAGCAAAAATATAATAATAAAACCGCCAGAAATCGAGATAATGGCTTAATCAGAGGCGAGGACCAGATGACCCGTTACCCACTCCCCTAAACATATTCAAGTGCCCCTTTTCCCCCTGTTTTTTTCCAAAAGAATGTCCTATACACGAGTTGATCCATGTGCCTTTTTCCCCGTCAGTAATCCCACCGCCACCCCACCCCCCCCCCCCCACCCCACACGCACACACCACTAAAAATATACCTTGGATCCACGTCTCTCTCTCTCTCTCTCTCTCTCTCTCTCTCTCTCTCTCTCTCTCTCTCTCTCTCGTTGTAGGTTTTGCGGCATGCACACAATACAATATAACATTGTCAAGTGTGCTTGGGATTCTGTCTTTGTAGGTTTTGTTGAATGGACTCTCTCTCTCTGGTTTAGTTGTAGGTTTTGCGGCACATATAACAAAGTGTGATGGATATTTTGTCAGGTTTTGCTGAATGGACACAGTACAATATAACATTCTCAAGTACAATATAACATTGTCACAGTACAATCAATGTGCTGAATGGACACCGTACAATATAACATTGAAATGTGATGGGTGGGTACAATATAACTGTGACTGGTATTGTCTTTGTAGGTTTTTGTAGGTTTTGTTGAATGGACACAGTACAATATAACATTGTCAAGTGTGACTGGTATTCTGTCGTTGTAGGTTTTGCTGAATGAGACACAGTACAATATAACATTGTCAAGTGTGATGGGTATTCTGTCGTTGTAGGTTTTGCTGAATGGACACAGTACAATATAACATTTCCAGTGTTTAGTCAAGTGTGATGGATATAACATTGTGACTGGTTTGTCGTTTTTTGCTGAATGAACACAGTACAATATAACATTGTCAAAGTGTGACTGGTATTACTGTCAAGTTTGTAGGTTTTGCTGAATGAACACAGTACAATATAACATTCCCAAGTGTGATGGTATTCTGTCTTTGTAGGTTTTTGTAGGTTTTGCTGAATGAACACAGTACAATATAACATTCTCAAGTGTGATTGGTATTCTGTATTTGTAGGTTTTGCTGAATGAACACAGTACAATATAACATTGTCAAGTGTGACTGGTATTCTGTCTTTGTAGGTTTTGCTGAATGAACACAGTACAATATAACATTCTCAAGTGTGACTGGTATTCTGTATTTGTAGGTTTTGCTGAATGAACACAGTACAATATAACATTCCCAAGTGTGATTCTGTCTTTGTAGGTTTTGCTGCATGGTATTCTGTATTTGTAGGTTTTGCTGAATGAACACAGTACAATATAACATTCCCAAGTGTTGCTGCATGAACAGAGTACAATATATCATTCCCAAGTGTGATAGGTATTCTGTATTTGTAGGTTTTGCTGTATGAACAGAGTACAATATAACATTGTCAAGTGTGATAGGTATTCTGTATTTGTAGGTTTTGCTGAATGAACACAGTACAATATAACATTCCCAAGTGTTGCTGCATGAACAGAGTACAATATATCATTCCCAAGTGTGATAGGTATTCTGTATTTGTAGGTTTTGCTGTATGAACAGAGTACAATATAACATTGTCAAGTGTGATAGGTATTCTGTATTTGTAGGTTTTGCTGCATGAACAGAGTACAATATAACATTGTCAAGTGTGACTGGTATTCTCTATTTGTAGGTTTTGCTGAATGAACACAGTACAATATAACATTTCCAAGTTTGATAACTATTATCTATTTGTAGGTTTTGCTGAATGAACACAGTACAATATAACATTGTCAAGTGTGTCTGGTATTCTGTATTTGTAGGTTTTGCTGAATGAACACAGTACAATATAACATTCCCAAGTGTGATAGGTATTCTGTATTTGTAGGTTTTGCTGCATGAACAGAGTACAATATAACATTCCCAAGTGTGACTGGTATTCTGTATTTGTAGGTTTTGCTGCATGAACAGAGTACAATATAACATTGTCAAGTGTGACTGGTATTCTCTATTTGTAGGTTTTGCTGAATGAACACAGTACAATATAACATTCCCAAGTTTGATAACTATTATCTATTTGTAGGTTTTGCTGAATGAACACAGTACAATATAACATTGTCAAGTGTGTCTGGTATTCTGTATTTGTAGGTTTTGCTGAATGAACACAGTACAATATAACATTCCCAAGTGTGATAGGTATTCTGTATTTGTAGGTTTTGCTGCATGAACAGAGTACAATATAACATTCCCAAGTGTGATTGGTATTCTGTTTGTAGGTTTTGGTGAATGAAGACAATACAATATAACAGTGGTATTCTGTCTTTGTAGGTTTGTTTTTTGTGTGGGTTTTTTTTTTTTTTTGGGGGGGGGGGGGGGGGGTAAATATATTTATTGTCCCAGATATTTATATATTGATAATGTCAGGGTAGGGGCCCTGAAATCATTATCTAACAATAGATTCATAAATATAAAGTGCATTAAATAAAATGACTAGTTAATTGAAACAGTCAAATTTGGAGCACAAATTTAATGACAGACTAAATATATAATAAAAAAGAAATTAAACAGATAGACAGAGAAAAAAGAAGAAAAGAAAAATCCATATTTCCAAATATAGAAAACAAACGTTATTGGCTTTTAGGTTACAAAAACTCCCCACAAAAAACCCACCACCAACAGTATGTGTCTTATATTGGAGTTATTTTTAACTATTAAGGCTAAGTTTAATTTTCTAGACATCTTTGCCAAGGTGCCCAATTTTCATCAAACTCTTTATGTGAACAGGTTTTATAGAGTATGTATTTCTCTATTTGTAATTTATCTGTAATTACATTTTTAATTCCAGTTATATGAAGTATATTCTTTTGAAGTTTTGTTCTATATATATAATGCTTTACATTGACATAAGCCAATTCACAAATTTATGATTTGTATGTATGCTGCCGAATAGAACCATACTTTTATCAAGCTGAATATATTCGTCTTTTTGCTGTAACCATTGTTCTATAGTTTTCCAAAGTTCACTGACTTTAGGGCAATCATAAAACAAGTGTTGCAATGTTTCTGGTTGCTGATTACAAAAGTTACAAGTACTGGAAGCAATATACTTTATTTTATATAAAAACGAATTTGTTGGTATAATCCTATGTAAAATTTGGTACTGAAACCAGAATAGAGTTGGGTCTTTCAAAATCATAAATGGAAGACTATAATACTTTGCCCATTTTGAAGTAGGAAAACAGCATCCTTCACGAGAATATTTCAATTGTGATGTAGGAACTACAGTAGCATTATTCAGTACTTTATATATTTCTCTACTTCCCGATTTGTTTTTCGCAAGAAACTTTATTTTCGAAGGAAATACTGGATGTTTAGGCACTTCGTATGTTTGTTTATTTAAATTTGTTTTGTTTCGTATAAATAATTTGATTGCACATATTAAAGACGCATATCCTAAAAAATGTGATCGTATATTATAGTTTGCATTAAAAGTGTTATAATCCATAAACTGCCCTTGGCTATCTAGTAAATCATATAAAAATATAACGCCTTTTTCAATGAAATTCTTATATAATATAAGTTTTCTGTCTATTAGTTTATTACTATTATTCCAAATGTTCAAACTTAGACTTTCTTCTTCATTTTGAAATGTTAATTTTTGTTGAAATAAAATCCAACTATTTAATACATCCTTCCAAAACATATTTTTAATTTTCTTTATCCTAAGCTGAATTAAAAAATCACCTTGTATAACTAAGTCTCTGGTTGTTAAACCTGTTATAGACTGAAAAATATTTGCCAGTTTAGAATTTGACCCAAACAGTCTTTCTTTCAAGTCAGTTTTAATGCTGTAGAGAAATGTATAATATCTATCATTTTAAGCCCACCTTTTTCATAATCTTGCACTAGTATTGTTCTTTTTATCCGGTCAGGTTTCTTTTGCCATACAAAATTAAAAAGTAATTTATTTATTTGTTTTAATATTCTTTCCGGTGGATTTGGTAAAGAAATAAGTAAATGCGTTATTTTGGGTATTACAAGCGATTTTACCACAATAATTCTACCCAAAACGGTTAATTTTCTTGTTGACCACTGCTTCATAGATTTCTTCATTTCCAATATTTTATATTCATAATTTTCATCAATCATTTGTTGCATATTTAGAGAAAAGTTTATTCCTAATAGACTAAAAGATTCAGCTCCCCATTCTAGCTTCCATTTTGATGGATGAAAGACCTCTTTTGAGAATTTCTTACTTCCTATCCATATAATTTTCGATTTCGAGTAATTTATTTTCAAACCAGAAACATCTGCATACATGTTTAATACACTTAAAGTACTGTCCAGGGACTGGGGTGAACCGTCTAATATAAAGGTGGTATCATCTGCATACTGAGATAGAAGTCTTTGTAGGTTTTGCTGAATGAATACAATACAATATAACATTCTCAAGTTTGATAGGTATTCTGTATTTGTAGGTTTTGCTGAATGAATACAGTATAACATTGTCAAGTGTGACTGGTATTCTGTCTTTGTAGGTTTTGCTGAATGAACACAGTACAGTACAATATAACATTCTCAAGTGTGATAGGTATTCTGTATTGGTAGGTTTTGATGAATGAACACAGTACAATATAACATTGTCAAGTGTGTCTGGTATTGTCTTTGTAGGTTTTGCTGAATGGACACAGTACAATATAACATTGTCAAATGTGATGGGTATTCTGTCTTTGTAGGTTTTGCTGAATGTACACAGTACAATATAACATTGTCAAGTGTGACTGGTATTCTGTCTTTGTAGGTTTTGCTGAATGAACACAGTACAATATAACATTCTCAAGTGTGATAGGTATTCTGTATTGGTAGGTTTTGATGAATGAACACAGTACAATATAACATTGTCAAGTGTGTGTTGGTATTCTGTCTTTGTAGGTTTTGCTGAATGAACACAGTACAATATAACATTGTCAAGTGTGACGGGTATTCTGTCTTTGTAGGTTTTGCTGAATGAACACAGTACAATATAACATTCTCAAGTGTGATAGGTATTCTGTATTGGTAGGTTTTGATGAATGAACACAGTACAATATAACATTGTCAAGTGTCAAGTACTAGTTTGACAGCCTCAGCATACCCCCTACCCCGTCTCAAAATCCCAGTTAAAGTTACAGTTTATTTTGTATAACGACATCACTAGAGCATATTGATTACTATTCATCGGCTATTGGATGTCAAACTGGAAACCCGCTACATTTTTTTATTAGTAGCCAGGGATCTTTTATATGCACCATCCCTCAGAAAGGATTGCACATACCACGATCTTTGATATACCAGTCGTGGTGCACTGGCTGGAGCGAGAAATTGACCAATGGGCCCCCTTGACGTGGATTGATCCATAACCGACCGCGCATCAAGCGAGCGCTTTAACATTAGGCACACGTCCCATACCCCGCCCGTGCAAAGTATACATTCTAAATAATTATTACAATTAATTTGCAGATCAGAGACTGTTGTGGATTGTTGTGAGCAGACAAACCTTAGTTTGGACTGGCTTGATGGGCGAAGATCCAATCGAAGTAAAGATGTCAGAAGCCAAGCTTAATAAACCTCAGACTTACAGCTGGAATAACAGAATTTACATAACAGACCATACAACTAAGTATTCAATATTAACTTTATTTACATAACAGACCAAACAACTAAGTATTCAATATTAACTTTATTTACATAACAGACCATACAACTAAGTATTCAATATTAACTTTATTTACATAACAGACCATACATGTAAGTATTCAATATTAACTTTATTTACATAACAGACCATACAACTAAGTATTCAATATTAACTTTATTTACATAACAGACCATACAACTAAGTATTGAATATTAACTTTATTTACATAACAGACCATACAACTAAGTATTGAATATTAACTTTATTTACATAACAGACCATACAACTAAGTATTGAATATTAACTTTATTTACATAACAGACCATACATGTAAGTATTGAATATTAACTTTATTTACATAACAGACCATACAACTAAGTATTCAATATTAACTTTATTTACATAACAGACCATACAACTAAGTATTGAATATTAACTTTATTTACATAACAGACCATACAACTAAGTATTGAATATTAACTTTATTTACATAACAGACCATACAACTAAGTATTCAATATTAACTTTATTTCATTTCATGTTTGTATTAGTATTATAGCAACGACTGGTATAGTAAAGATTCTGGTATGTGCCACCATATCTCTGGCAAACAACAGATCAACGATTAATGGGAAAATGTAGCGGGTTTCCTTTCTAAGACTATCTGTAAAACATTCCCAAATGTTTGACACCCATTAGCCGATTATTAATAAATCAAAGTGCTCTAGTGGTATCACTAAACAAATAAAATTCCTAACTTTCCAATTAACGTTCATGTCAAATCGGTTTCGAATGAATGAATGAATGAATGAATGTTTAACAACATCCTAGCACGAAAAATACATCGGCTGTTCGGTGTTAAACTATGTTAAATGCAAAAATTAAGTGATGAACAACATCAGTATAAAAATGCAACAGTTAAATTAAAACACAGTGTAAAGAACAGTGCAACAGTTACAAGTATCACAGAGAGACAAAATTAAAATTTAGAATAAGATTCAGCAACACGAAGAAATTGCAACAAAAGTTCAGGACGAATCGAAATGATTCCATCACATTTCTTCATCCAATGATATCTTTTAAATTGTTGTCTCCCATTTGTTACACACCTGCATATTCCCAGTTCTTACACAGTCATCTTAGGGACTAATTAAGCAAACCCCTATAACCTTAGTGGAACAGTCTAGTCCAATTGAACTGTTCAATTCAATTCAACTTTAGTCCATCAAACCATTCACATTGGTACATAATACATGTATGCATTTGTAAATTGATATACATTCTGTAAATAGGGAAAATAACGCGTATTTAAACAAAACAATCCGAACGTATTGTTTTACTTCATAAAGGTATTTACTTCTAAAAGGGTCTTAATTGTTCACAACTGAAGCCGTGAGCAATATTATTCCAGTTTACAGTACATCAGCAACAAGCATAGATTCTCTATCATCACATAGTAAATAGATAATTTGTAATAAATAAACGTGAATATATGTTCTGTCCTTGCATCTTAATTGTTAATAGAAGGTGAGTCCATTACTGCATACTAGGTAGAAGGTATAGGATTAGCAGTTCACTCAATCATGACCTATGTTGTTATAAGGTGTGTAAGAAATGGGACATATGGGAGGATACCTTTCAAATCGGTTTCGAAGTTTTGGTAGTGATAATGTGGCTTTGGAATAAGGGCCATTAAACATACACCGTTGCTTGAGCGATGTTGACGGAAGAGCCGAGACGGTAACTATATATATATATTACTTAACCAAAAAAGTTTAGCAAGTTTTTTGTAAATGACTGTTGCTTCCAAATAAATTAAAATAAAGTAATAAAACTTGGTAATATGTTAGTTGCATATGCCCTGTGCTTTGGGTAATGAAAAGAACACCATATGTCATAGCGCACGCCGCTATGTGTACTGCATGTGCAAACGCGGTGCGCTCGTGCTGTCGCAGAAGCGCGTGCAATACGGATGTATTGAAATCACATTTTGATGCACTGAACCAACATTATCCAAAAACAAAAGGAAGAATATATCCTGTTATAATGGGTCGCCGTCCAGGCTTAACGGAAAATCAACGTCATGAAGCAATGGGACGGCTTAACGCCGGCCAACGTGTACACGACGTCGCTCAGTACTTTCGTGTTCGTGACAGTACCATAGCACGACTCCGACAATGCGTACACCAAACTGTGCAAGTGCGAGATCGACCACGTTCTGGTAGACCACGATTAACTACTCCAAGGGAAGATAGGTATTTAGTGACGTCATCTCGACGTCACAGGTTCGAAAGTGCTCCTCGTTTAGACCGTACTTTACAGCAAACCACAGGCACTAGAATTCATGCTCAAACTGTCCGTAACCGTCTCCATGCTGCTGGATTACAAGCACATCGCCCTGTTGTTGCTGTTCCCCTGACAGCGCGTCACATTCAGGAATGTCTGAGATGGGCCAGAATACACCAACACTGGCGACGCAGACAATGGGATCAGACATTATTCACAGACGAATCCAGGTTTTGTGTTCAGTTTGCGTTTGGTAGGCGTCGTGTATGGAGGCGACGGGGAGAGCGATATGATGCAGACAACGTCATTCAGCATGACCGATATGGCGGTGGCAGCGTCATGGTCTGGGCCGGCATTCATGGTGGAGGTAAAACAGATCTCGTTTTCATTCACGGAAACATGACTGCTCAACGTTATTGCGACGAGATCATTACACCAGTGGTCATTCCATTACTGCAGCAGCATCCTGGCTTTCTGTTTCAACATGACAACGCTAGACCACATACCGCTAGGCTAACCACTAATCTTCTTGAGCGGAACCACATCCAAATGTTGAACTGGCCACCAAAGTCCCCTGGCTTGTCCCCAATTGAGCATGCATGGGACCAACTGGGCCGTAGGGTACGCGAAAACTATCCTCATATCCTTAATGTCCATGACCTACACATTGTTCTGAACCGGGAATGGAACGCAATTACTGTTCCTGAGATTAATGGTCTCATTAGAAGCATGAGACGACGATGTACTGCTGTCATCAATGCCGCTGGTGCACACACACATTGAGCCTCTGTCAACATTTTGGTAGATGTACCCCTCCGTTTCATCAGTTGACATTAAAGTGACGACGTTGACACCGTGACAACGTGTTACTGCTGGCTACATTCAGAAATGCTGTATCAATGAAATAATGTGTACAAATGAATTCAACATCCAATCAGGTTGTCTGTATTTCATATCTTGTACGTAATTGCTAAACGTATTTGGCACAGTATATATAACATGTTCTGGGCTTTCGTTAAAGTCGCAGACCCTAGTTTCAACCTGTAAAAAATGGATACTGCGTTTGGTTAGTCTACAAACCTGTAACGCCCTTGGATAAAAAAAAGAGTAAAGTTTGTTTTATTTAAATAAAGCATCAATAGAGCATATTGATTTTTTTTTTTTTTTGGTCATCCGCTATTGGGCGTCAAACATATGGTCATTCTGACACTATTTTGTTTTAGAGGAAACCCGCTGTTGCCACATATGCTACTCTTTTACGACAGGCAGCAAGGGATCTTTTATTTGCGCTTCCCACAGGCAGGATAACACATACCATGGCCTTTGTTGAACCAGTTATGGATCACTGGTCGGCGCAAGTGGTTTACACCTACCCATTGAGCCTTGCGGAGCACTCACTCAGGGTTTGGAGTCGGTATTTGGATTAAAAATTCTATGCCCTGACTGGGATCCGAACCTAGTATCTATTAGCCTGTAGACCGATGGCCTACCCACGACGCCACCGAGGCTGGTCCCTTGGATAAAGTTACATTAGAATGAAATAAGCGTATGTGACGTTGAAACGCGACAAATACCCTTACAAAGTAGACTAGAGCTAGTACCAATGACCGTTACTTCTCGGACGCGCGCGTGTTTCTTAAAATGTAAGAACTTCATTGCGTAGTATTAGAAACACTAGGATGACTAGAAACACTTCGGATGTACGGAAATGAATAACCTAAACAATAAAATATAAGTGGTGTCGGATTTCAATCAAAAACGGCTTTAATAGTGTATAGTGTGTATACTACCAAATCAAATCCCATAGACGACAAAAGTAACATGCGTGGCTAAAACTCCTACCTGCAGCGTATCAGTCGACATAAACACCACGGATATAAATACTACCACTCCCACCCTTAAAGTGAATTAAAAAAAAATTGGTGAGTCAAGCTGCTCATTTTAGAGATAACAGGTAACGTCTGTGACTAACCTAGTTCCGCACAAAATTTTAGTACTTTTTTTTCACAGGTACCTTTATTCATGTTACAAGCACAAGGCTACTTAACACAGTGGTAATAGATGGAGTAAAATTGCATACATTTTCTGCTCAGATGAAACTTTTTCTTTTACAACCAACACACTCACATTTATCACTAATGGTGTTAACTTCTCTATCAAAAGTTTGGTACACCTCGAACATTGACCCAGCCGAAAGTTGTTTGGTTTAGTACTACCTATAGTACTTCATAGTATTGTAAAAAAAAACCCAGCTATGATCTGTCACTTTCAACACGTACATTCATTCATTTTGTTTCTTTACAGCTATCTCCAGATTTACAACTGCAGCGGTGAATTAATGGAAAGGTTGAATTCTACCTCGCAAAGAGTTCATTTCAACGAGTTCACTAGCCTGTTGTTTGTACCAGAGCACATATATCGTAACGTGTAATATTAGGGTGTGTTCGATTGGGACGTTGGAATTCATTCAGAACTATTTCTAATATTCGAGAAAAAAAAAACATTTCAACTTATTTTCGTGCTTGTATCCAATTACGGTTCAAGTACGCTATCCTGGGCACACACCTCATCTATTTTTCCAGGACAGTGGATTAGTGGTTAGTTGTTATGAGAGAGAAGAGGGTGTAGTGGTCTTACACCTACCCATTAAGTCGTTAACACACGCTCTGGGTGGGAGCCGGTACCGGGCTGCGTACCCAGTACCTACCAGCTTTATGTCCGATGGCTTATCCACGACACTAATTGGAACTAAATCCCAAGATTGGTTGGTTAAAATTTATCCACCGTTGATTTTGGAGCACCGCACTGATATACAAGATTCCTGTTAGTAAATCTCAACGCATTGTCACATGTAACAGTAGTAACACGTCGATAATAACTCATGTAAGTGGTGTTGTACTTTTAAAGTTATGAAATGAAAACATTAATTTAAAAGTTAAACGTGCCCAAAATATCAATTGGAACGCAAAATATCGGGTAGACCGAATATAATAAGCTAATAATATAGATAGCACAGATATATATATATATATATATATATATATATATATATATATATATATATATATATACTCTTCAAAAAAAGAAACGCTTAACTGGTATATGTTAGGATTGGATTGCAAATTTATAGCATCATATCTTTGCTCAATACCAGAGCAGTAAAATTGAAACTTGTTAAACATGATCAGATCATCTATCAAATCAATAGGATTAGGCCACCGTATCAAGGTCACGGTCATGGACACTAATATCGAGTATGAGCCCCATGAGCAGCAATGACGGCTTGGCATCTCCTACGCATGGAATCAAATAATGCTTGAATCACAGGCTGGGGAATTGTAGCCCATGTTTGTTGCAAAGCCTGGAGCAGCTGGGGTAGCGTTTGTGGCGCAGGGTTACGTTGCCGTAAACGTCGATCTAGTTCATCCCACAGGTGCTCGATGGGGTTAAGATCAGGTGATCTTGAAGGCCATGGCATCACTCCGACATTGTGTTGATTCAGGAAGTATGTTGTTATACGTGCGCTATGTGGTCGTGCATTGTCGTGCTGGAAGATAACACTTTCTGCGTTGATGAAAGGTATGACTTGACGCTGGAGAATTTCGTTGCAGTAACGTTGGGCTGTTAGCTGACCTGGGACATGTACAAGGTCTGTTCTGCCAGTGTAAGTGATGGCCGCCCATACCACAACACTCCCCTTTCCATATCTGTCCACCTGCCGCACACAATTATTGGCATAACGCTCGTTACGTCGTCTGTAAAGTCTAGCTCTGCCGTCGGCGCGTTGAAGCAAAAAACGCGACTCGTCGCTGAAAGCCACTCTTCGCCACTGCTGTCGACGCCATATCAGACAACGTCTGCACCATGTAAGCCGTAGACGTCTATGTTGCGCGGTTAAAATTATCCGTCTAGCTGGTCTTCTAGCTCGGATATTGGCTTCACGTAAACGGTTGCTTACGGTCTGGTCCGAAATTCTTCGCACCCCAGGTATGGCAGAAGTTGATGATGAAGCAGTTAGGAATCTGTCACGTAAATGTCGTAGACGTATGTATCTGTCTTGCGCCGGTGTGGTAACTCTGGGACGACCGGATCTGGGGCGGTCACGTGACACTCCAGTTTGCTGATAACGGTGCTAAAGCCTAGATATTGTACTCTGAGATGTGTTGAAAAGACGTGCAACTGTTGATTGCGATTCCCCGGCTTCCATCCGGGCAATTGCGTTGTTACGTTGTGGTTCTGTCAGCCTGGGCATAATTTCAACGTTACGTAGCGACACTATCGATAATGCGTGTGTGAATGTAACTCAATTTTCTGTCAAGGGGTAGTGCACGTGCTGTACGTGCATGATTTGTACGTAATAAATGTGAGCTCTGCAACCATTATTATGGATATTGTGAAAAACATATTTGCACGTGCTGACGTCAAATCATGCGTTTTGTCAGCTTCAGAATTGCATGATATTATATCCACTAGCTATAGAATAAGATAATACTAAAACATTCACTATTGTGTTATTTCAAAATTAATTTTATGCAAAATATGCTCTATGCGTTTCTTTTTTTGAAGAGTATATATGTATGTATATATATATATATATATATATATATATATATATATATATATATATATATATGCATCTTGCTTATAAAGACATGTATAAAGTTGATAGATAACACTTTGACTGAATAAAATATTTAATTAATATAGGAAAGGCACACTTTTGCCAGCCTGTAATGGCTAGATCAATGTGCTTTTTTTAGCACCGGTTAACACAATTTGCATGTCACGGCTACCATCTTGAAATTCAAATCGCCACTATTTTTAATATCTTTTTCATATATCTCAACTCCTGGTTAATGTAGAGGCACAATTTGTTTTGTCTGTGTACATTTCTATAGTTCGTGAATAGGTTGGTTTAATTTTTATAGTCATTCAATCATGGCAACTATCTTGAAATTCAAAATGGCCACCATTTTAACATAATATTATGTTTCTTATATCTAAACTCCCGGTTAAAGTAGAAGCACACTTGGGTTGTCTATGTACATTTCAGTAGACAATTAATCTAATTGTTTAGATTTATAGTCATCCAGTCATGGCAAACATCTTACAAATTAAAATGGCAGCCATATGTCAATTTAAAACTGCCACCAATTTAATCATTTGGCAAATAAAGGAATATACCTATTGTACATTATAATTCATAATGGCATATTAGGAATCTACTTTGTCTGTGATAGAATGCATACTGCAGCAGTCCTCATCTGCTCCACGCATATAGTGCTCTGTATATTGAAGGTTGTGTCGCTTGCACTAAAGGTACATCTGCCTCAATACTTACTGACACCACAGTTGCATCTGATCAGTTCTGTCACAGCCTCTGGTGCAACCTGCACCTCTAACAGCACAGACACAACTATAATAACTCCTTGACCCCAACCAAGTCTTCGTGGATCAAGAATATTTGAATTTTGAGCTCAGATTTGTTTTGGAGATGTGTCCCAGAGATATGTAACAGCGTTTTCACATTTGGTGATGGCTTTTTGAACTTCGTTCATCTCAGAGTAGCTGCATCAGTTGTAGAAATGGCCCTTGTGCTTGATTCCATGCAGTAAAATCTTCAAGTTTTCACTGACCTCTTTGTATGGTTCATCGCCGATTTCAAGCTGGAATCAGTGTTATCTGTGGAACTTTCGTGAATACTCGTACATTGAATTATCTTTATTAATGTCCAGCATCACCAATTTGTTCTTTGGAATCATCTCTAGACACAGTTCATTATAAAATGGTTGCAGGTTGATCTGGTTGTGAATTATATATACTTATTCGTGTATTTAACCATCTCGTGATTGTTATTGTGGGTCAACTGATAATAAAGATATATTTTGTTAAGCCGTGACCGCCACTTTGAAATTTGAAATTTTGAAATTCTATCTATCTATCTATCTGTCTGTCTGTGTCTGTCTGTCTGTAGGTAGGTAGGTAGGTAGAGAGAGAGAGAGAGAGAGAGAGAGAGAGAGAGAGAGAGAGAGAGAGAGAGAGAGAGAGAGAGAGAGAGAGAGAGAGAGAGAGAGAGAGATTTAAATGACGGCCAGTTTGAAATTCAAAATGGCGGTCACGGCTTAACAAAATATTATTTGCGAATTCATTGACCTCAAAAATGTAAATATACATAAAAATTGTGTTTCTATGTAAACTGGGAGTAAAGATATATGTAAAATACCCTAACATGATGGCCATTTTGAATTTCAAGATGGCTGCCATGATCAAATGACCCCCCAAAAAATGCTATCAATGGATTTCTATTTCTGGATAGCCTTACGAATAAAAAGAAATACATTTTACTGACATATATTAAAAAAAAGGAGAAAATTTGCGTAACTCCATGGACTAATTATGTCGTATCGTCTCCGACAAGATTATAAGATCAGATTAGATTTGTTTTTCATTGTATGCTTATTGTTTGTGCTTGGCGACGATATTCATGTCTTGCGTCAATAAAGAATTTCGTAACCACATGGTTGTTGGTGTTTAAGTCGGCTGTTACATTAATAATCAGCTGACATTATATTTTTATTACAAGGATTTATTGTCGTACTTATATCCAATTAAGGTTCAAGCACGTTTAACATACTGTCCTGTCTGTGGCAAAGTTTATAAACCTCATCACAAACACAAAAGGTGGCGGGTTTCCCTTGAAGACAGGGTGTAGATGACTCGGTAAAGCTATCGCCTGAGGTGATTGGGTCATGGGATCTAGCCTCTTCGGTGGATCCACGGTTTTTGTCCCTTTGATATGTAAACAGTGGGAAATATTTTCAAATTATCACTGCTTCGATTTAGGACTTTTCATATGTTTCTTTTTAGCCTTTCTGGGGTGAATGGTCAACAAATAAATTCTGTTGCAATTTGTTGTGGGATGACCCCCTTTTTCGCATAAATTGATTGGACTAATCCAATAACCGATGATTAGTTAAGTTAGTGGTTGTGTCAGATAGAAAACAAATAGTGACGTTGAGCTGTCTGTACAAGTCAGGGGTTATGGTGGATAGAGAAGTCAAAACAATAAATCTGTTTTGTTTAACGACACCACTAGAGCACATTGGTAAATTAATCATCGGCTATTGGATGTCAAACATTTGGTATATCTGACTCGTAGTCATCAGAGGAAACCCGCATCATTTTTCTTAATGCAGCAAAGGATCCTTTATATGCAATTTCCCACAGGCAGGAAAGCACATGCCACGGCCTTTGACCAATTGTAGTTCACTGGTTGGAATGGGAGAAAGCAAATCAGTTGAGGTGGTTCGAATCTGCGACGCAAGCACCTCAAGCGAGCTCTCAACTGACTGATCTAAATCCCGCCCCAAGAGAGAAGTCTATGAAATGGCCTTACATGTTCCAATAGAGTCATTAAAACTCGCTCTGCGACGCAAGCACCTCAAGCGACTGAGCTAAATCCCGCCCCTAGAGAGAAGTCGATGAAATGGCCTTACATGTTCCAATTGAGTCGTTAAAACTTGCTCTGCGACGCAAGCACCTCAAGCGACTGAGCTAAATCCCGCCCCTAGAGAGAAGTCGATGAAATGGCCTTACATGTTCCAATTGAGTCGTTAAAACTCGCTCTGCGACGCAAGCACCTCAAGCGACTGAGCTAAATCCCGCCCCTAGAGAGAAGTCGATGAAATGGCCTTACATGTTCCAATTGAGTCGTTAAAACTCGCTCTGGTACTTTACTACCAACAGCTATATATTGGGATGCAAACGAATCATTACACATTATTGTATGGGTCATTTTTGGGGGAAGAATGATGGAAATAAATGGTAAAATGGTCTCAGGTTTTACCAAATGTTTGACATCCAATTTTGGCACTTCAAAATTAATTTGTTAAAATAATGTCTTAGATATAGGCACTCTCCCCTCCCTATCTCATCCCCCAAACCAAACCAAACAACCCCCCTCAACAACCGCCAATCCCCAACAAAAACCACCATTCCCACTCACTGAAAAAAATCTCACCCGAAAAACAAATCAGATACTTTACTGTCATTACAGTTATTCATTTGGTATTTTAAGGTGCGCATTAATGAGAAAAAAAAGGCACGTCAAAGTTAATTTGGCAAATGTCATAGATACGATAGGTACTAAAAACAATACATTAATTCTTTTAATTTCCGAACAGTTTGGGAAAACTGAATATTCAATATAATAATTAAATTAAATTAAATTAAATTAAATAATCAAATAAATAAATAAAAATAAACTTTTAAACGTTTCCGCTAATAAAATATACCAATTAACGAGTGCTGATTTAACAGAAGTGTACCCATTAACTTTAACACTAGATTCCATATTTGTATAACAAGTATTATCATATTCATTAAGTCAGTTCCAAAATTAAATACACGTAGAACTTTAGAAAGAAAAATCCCATTCGACCCTATCGTACGCTTTTGTTTGGATCTAATGAAAATTAATAATTAAACCCGGGGGATCTTTATAATGTAAGAAACTCATTTAAATCCTTCATCAATGCCACTCCGTATGAACTGATTTGCCTTCTACACTACTTTATTCTGTTTAGCGTGATAAAAAATATTAAATTTAGCTAATAAACTTCTGATTGTTCTCTGCCCGAATCGGACGCCCACGGTAGAGCAAACCCGTACTTAGCGACTGGAGGGTTAACAATGTGGTATACACTCTCTTTGGCGCGGAGATGTACTGAACGTTAAGGTTTCCATATTAAAATTTAAATATTTATGGGTTCACGTAATATCTATGAGTTCACGTATCAAAAGATAAAAACACAAATTGTGTATTTTATCGATATATCTCTGTTATTCATTTATTTATGTGTTAATGCATGTTGTGAATTGTAATTAGAAGTTTTAGTAATTGGGTATATTTGATGAGTAACTTCAGAAAACACTGGTGCTAGACAAATACAGAGAGGGAGAGAGAGTCAAACATGCTAGTAAGTGCCCTTCTTGAATATTGCACCCCTCCCTAAATACTGAAGTGTGTTTTAAAACTATGTTGCTCACTGCTCCATCCATCCATCCTTTTTCCATCCATATACACTATTTAATTCATCAACCTATTACTCACACATTTATCCACCCATTTCCGTTTTTTCTGATCCATCGATCCATCAATCGATCCATCGATCCATCCATTCATCCATTCATCCATCCATCTATCTATCCACCCATCCTTCCATCCATTTATCCGTCCATCCAGCCAGCATATGTCAATCCATCCAAAAATGCATGTATACAGAGAGACCACCGACAGACAGACAGACACGGACATACGCGACAGATGGAAACAGACGATACAGACATAAGTAGACATACACACACAAACACACACACATACACACACAGACGAGACAGAAGTAGACACAAACACAGACGAGAGAGACAGAAGTAGACAGATGAGACAGACAGAAGTAGACACACACAGACGAGAGAGACAGAAGTAGACACACACACAGATGATACAGATAGAAGTAGAGACACACACACAGATGAGACAGATGGAATTAGACGCACACACAGATGGGACAGACAGTAGTAGACAAACACACAGACGAGAGAGACAGATGTAGACACACACACACAGATGAGACAGATGGAAGTAGACACACACACACACACACATACAGAGAGACAGACGTAGACACACACAGAAAAGACACATAGTAGACCTACATATATACACACACACACAGACAAAACAGAAGTAGACACACACACACACACACAAACGAGAGAGACAGAAGTAGACACACACACAGAGAGAGAGAGAGAGAGAGAGAGAGAGAGAGAGAGAGAGAGAGAGAGAGATGAGACCGAAGTAGACATACACATAAACACACACACACACACACACACACACACACACACACACACACTCAGACACACACGAAACAGATAGAAGTAGATACACACACAGATGAGACAGATATAAGTATACACACACACACAAACACACACACACACACACAGATAAGACATATAGAAGTAGACACACACAGACGAAAGAGACAGAAGTAGACACACACACACACACACACACACACAGAGAGAGAGAGAGAGAGAGAGAGAGAGAGAGAGAGAGAGAGAGAGAGAGAGAGAGAGAGAGAGAGAGATGAGACAGATAGAAGTATACACACACACACACACACACACAAACACACACACACACACACACAGACGAAACAGATAGAAGTAGACACACACAGACGAGAGAGACAGAAGTACACACACACACACACACACACACAGATGAGACAGATAGAGGTATATACACACACACACACACACAGACGAGAGAGACAGAAGTACACACACACACACACACACACACACACACACAGATGAGACAGATAGAGGTATACACACACACACACACACACACACACACAGACGAAACAGATTCCCGTGCATCATTAAAATTTCAGTGAGACGTATATGTATAAAACATTTAAATAGTGGGTTTTACATAGATGTACTATTTGTCTGTCAAAATGACAGTGATCCCTTCCTGTCTTCTGAACCTGAAATACGGTCTACACAATGCTTGGTGCGCCGTCGGTGACGATATAACAGAACAAGGTACTGACGTCATGTCATGGTCGTACGATGTGATCACCTAATCGGTTGTGTAAAGTTCTTCCACTGATCGGCCTTAACACAGGGATGTATTGGGATGTTAAACTTGTCATTTCCAAATGATTCCACATGTGTTCCCGCTTGATATTGACGATTGATTAACGTGACGTCACGTGTCGACTCACTAAACATGGAAGATCCCTAGTATTCCTAAACTGTCGAGAACATCTCCCCAGACACTGCACAGTTTTCTGATGAACACCAATTAACACCAAAATGACAACGTGTGTGCCATACTTCTTGTGAAGAAGTTAATTTTCTTGGAGGCGTGGTATGACAATGACGACGATCAGATGCCAACAAAAGTATTTTTTTCTGACTGATGAGAATCCATACAAAAGTTTTAAGAGTCCAATGATAAGAAAAATGACGTCAAAGAGGAGCACGTGACCAAGAATGCTAGCAATGCAACTTATGATTACAAAGCATGAATAGCTCGTGCAATTGACTGGGCACTACTGGGATATTGAAGGAAGTGGTTACACTTTTATTTACTTAATTGTTTATGACCAGATTTCAAGTAAATTATACTCTATATGCGATTATTTGGTGCACAGGAACGTTTTTCCGCGAGTATAGATAGAAAGATAGATAGATAGATATAGATATGTATATGTATATGTATATGTATATGTATATGTATATGTATATGTATATGTATATGTGTATGTGTATGTGTATATATATATATATATATATATATATATATATATATATACTGTGTAATAAGTCAATTATTCAAGGCTCCCCATCCCTGACATTGTCACATTGATCTGTGGGCTGTGGGCAGTACTACATGAAACACGTCACAGCTGTAATACCTACTACTTTAAACACGTCACAGCTGTAATACTATATATACAACTGTAATACTATATCAAACACGTCACAGCTGTAATACTACATTAAACACGTCACAGCTGTAACACTTACTACATTACACTAGTCACAGCTGTTATAATTACTACATTAAACACGTAACAGCTGTTATAATTACTACATGAAACACGTCCTAGCAGTTATACTTACTACTTTAAACACTTCACAACTCTTATAGTCTGCTTCTGGTACAGCTGACTGGGTGATACTGAACACCCCAAACAGGTGACAGACACCCGGGCAGACCAACATCCCGTTACATCGATAATCATCACAGCAGAAATGAGCACAGACCATTTTCGTGTGTTCCGAGTTTTTATACATCTGACGTAACTTCCGGTCAAACGTGTCTTCAGTAATCGTTTCCATCTCCAAGTTACATTGGCGACAACTGCTGTACACAAAAACAAACATGGATCACCCGAGTACTAGAAATATATAAATAGTCCAGTTTACACCAATTGTGAAGTATATTACTACTCAAAAGAATTTAAGGGTCAAAAATGTATAACCAAATAAGTTTTAGAGTGTATTAGATTGATGATGTAAATTACACCAATATTTTTATTTATTGTTCCATATTTACAAAAAAAAACAAATAAACGTCACTGTATACAAGAAAGTCACATGACATGCTGTCAAAGTTGAAGGTTGTCAAACATGGATTTTACACATTAGAACATTCGTTTAATAGTGTGTGAATCCACCCCAGGCGCGAATACACTCGACACATCGTTGCCTCATGCTGTTGATCAGACGTCTGAAGAACTCTTGGGGAATGGCCTGCCACTCTGCCATAAGAAGTTGACCCAGATCATGAAGGTTGGCCGGAGGGGCATGGTTATCCCGAACTCTCCTGCCTAATTCGTCCCAGGCGTGCTCTATTGGGGCCAAGTCAGGCGAATATGCTGGCCAATCCATCCTGACGATACCTTGTTGTCTGAGAAAGTCCGTTACCACCCTGGCGCGGTGGGGTCTGGCATTTTCATCCTGCAGAACTGCCCCGCCGCCAATCTGCTGAAGGCCTGGGAGAACCAACGGCCGGATAATCTCATTCAGATAGCGGATTCCATTCAGATTGCCATCCACCACATAGAGGGGGGTCCTGTGGTGGATAGAGATGCCGCCCCACACCATGACGCTGCCACCACCGAACCGGTGACGTTGTCTAACGTTAACGTCAGCGAAGCGCTCCCCAGGACGTCTGTAGACACGAACTCGACCATCGTTGAACTGGAGACTAAACCAGGACTCATCAGTGAACATCACTCGACCCCACTGAACACGTTGCCACCGCAGATGAAGCGTGGACCAGTGACGTCTGGCCGTTCTGTGACGTGGTAGGAGTGGTGGTCGAACAGCCTGGCGACAGCAGCGTAGATTATTGGCTCTCAGATGATTGCGTATGGTTTGATCAGACACTCGAGTTCCAGTTGCAGTCCGCAGATTGTCACGTAATCGGCGTGCAGTGGTTGTGCGTTGACGTAGAGCCATATTGGTGATGTAGCGGTCCTCTCTATTTGTAGTGTTTCGGGGTCTTCCCGAACGTGGACGATTTCGAACAGAATTCGTTGCTTGGTACCGTTGCCACAGTCGGCCAACGACACTCTGACTGACACCAAGGCTCAGAGCAACATTTCTTTGCGTATTGCCATCCTGAAGCCAAGAAATAGCCCTTCCTCGATCTTCGATAGTCAGTTGAAGTCGTACCATTGTCGAATTTGGAGTGTGCACCGTACACGAACGCAAGCTCCAATTATACAGAAATTCAGCATTGGGAACATGGAATACACGTGCAAAGCGTGCAAATGAAGCGCTTTATGAAAAAGCAAGTTATGGGCACTTAGCAGACCTTTCGCTTTCGCCCTAATTTACGTGAAAATGTAAGCATGTTTTCGCCATTAGAACTAGTCGACAGTGTCAATGACAGTGGATTTTAATTCATTTATGGGATGCTTAGACCCACTTTCGTCAAAATGGAACAATACCATGCGTGACATTATGGTCTAGCTAATATAATTGAAATTCAGAAAATAATGTCGAAAATATCGTCTGACCCTTAAATTCTTTTGAGTAGTATATATATAAAATTAATATATCCTTTGATTCAAGATAGATATTTGTTTTATACTTTTAAGACAAAACTGTAAAATTCCTTTCCATGGTTGCTGTGTTTCTAAAGCAGCGGATACTTTCAGAAATGTTAAGCCAAGTTCCTCACAAAATGTAGATTCTATTCCATGCTTGTAGTCTTTCTGAAGCATCCGACCATTTGAAGAAAATTTGACCTTCTGTAACATTCGATGTGGAATTTATGAATGTTGTAATTCAAGACTGAGCATATATGTCGGAAAGATCATAGGTTTTTCAATGTCATTTTCATTTCAATGGTTTAGAATTAACATGGAATTAAAAAAAGTTGAAAAACAGTAAAGCTCCTTTATATCTCCAAAATTAGATATGTTAGATATGTGTGTGTGTGTATGTGTGTGTGTGTGTGTGTGTGTGTGTGTGTATCTATATATGTGTGTATGTGCGTGCGTGTGGTGTGTGTGGTGGTGGTGTGCGTGTGTGTGTGGTGTGTGTGTGGTGTGGGTGGGGTGTGGTGTGTGTGTGTGTCTGTGTGTGTCTGTCTGCCATGTGTGTGTCTGTGTGTGTGCATGTGTGTGTGTGTGTGTGCGCGCGCCTGTGTGTGTGGTGTGTGTGTCTGTGTGTGCGCGCGCGTGTGTGTGTGTGTGTGTGTGTGTGTGTGTGTGTGCCTGTGTGTGTGTGTGTGTGTTATGTAAATCTGAATGAGCTGGATGTCTTTCCGTATTAATATTGTCATTTTTCTGAACATTCCGTTTCTCACTGATTTAAAAGGCAGGTCAGCGGACATATTTTGCATTAAAATATGCTCCATGTAAACTGATACAATGTTCAATCTGAACCAACTTGAGTTCTCCCCTCTGGTCTGTCATTTACTTCATCAAGAACAAGACCTGTCTTTTCCTGAACAGCTAGATGTAACTTAAAATAGTGGAAACGTGTATTTTCCCACAGATAGGACAACACACACAATGTTCTTCGATATACCAGTCGGCACACAATTCACTGGCATAAACTAAATTATTCACGCCGGGACTGAATAGATATGATTTAAGGAAATGTAAGGCACGTGGATTATTCGACAAAGATGTCCTTTCCTGAACACTAGTTTTAGTTATTCAAATCATCTTATTCTTTATTATTAAAGAGACATTCCTGAGTTTGCTGCATTGTAAGATGTTTCCGACTACTAAAATATCTCTACGATTAAACTTACGTATTAAATATATTTTCTTGTTTGGAATATCAGTATATTCAATGTGTTTCTGGTCATCTTAATATTTGTAAGAAGCCCAAAGTGCATTTTGTCTTCAAATAATTTCGTACGTACGAAAAAAAACTATTTAGAAAATAAAACGAAATTTAATATAATACAAATATTAGAACGATCAGAAACGCGTTTAATATACAGCCGCTAATATTTTATGCAGAAAAATATATTTGATATGAAATTACAATCGTTAAAAAGTCTCTGTTAATCGATAACATCTTTAAAATTGCAGCAAACTCAGGAATGTCCCTTTAATATCAAAATGAATAACATAAACAAAACACATTAATAATGTTGCACTAGTCTATTTGGTGGCTGTGTGCGTGTCTTTCTTTCTTTCTTTCTTTTTTATTGGCTGTTTTCTTTTAAGCAGTTTTGAACTTTTCACTTTTTTTTTTTTTTCATTTTGAACAGAATTTGGAGGGCCGTTTTGTTCTAGTGCTGCTTTTACCTACTTTCATTAACAATGAAAGCTAATCAGATGCTTAATCCAGCTTTCTATCCCGTGCAAATCTGGGGTTTCTAAGCTAGTCCTCCTACAGACGGTGCAGGAGAGATGGAACACCTTGTTACGGATCTCCCAGGGGAATGGTAGTCCTTCTACAGTCGATGCAGGAGGGATGGAACATCTTGTAAGGGATCTCCCAGGGGAATGGTAGTTCTCCTACAGTCGGTGCAAGAGGGATGGAACATCTTGTAAGGGATCTCTCGGGGGAATGGCAGTCCCCCTACAGTCGGTGGAGGAGGGATGGAACATCTTGTTACGGATCTCCCAGGTGAATGGTAGTCCCCCTACAGTCGGTGCAGGAGGGATGGAACATCTTGTAAGGGATCTCTCGGGGGAATTGTAGTCCTCCTACAGTCGGTGCAGGAGTGATAAAACATCTTGATAGGGATCTCCCAGGTGAATGGTAGTCCCCCTACAGTCGGTGCAGGAGGGATGGAACATCTTGTAAGGGATCTCATAAGGGAATGGTAGTTCTCCTACAGTCGGTGCAAGAAGGATGCAACATCTTGTAAGGGATCTCATAAGGGAATGGTAGTTCTCCTACAGTCGGTGCAGGATGGATGGAGGAGGGATGGAATATCTTGTTACGGATCTGCCAGGGGAATTGTAGTCCCCCTACAGTCGGTGCAGGAGGGATGGAGGAGGGATGGAACATCTTGTTACGGATCTGCCAGGGGAATGGTAGTCCCCCTACAGTCGGTGCAGGAGGAATGGAACATCTTGTAAGGGATCTCATAAGGGAATGGTAGTCCCCCTACAGTCGGTGCAGGATGGATGGAGGAGGGATGGAACATCTTGTTACGGATCTGCCAGGGGAATGGTAGTCCCCCTACAGTCGGTGCAGGAGGGATGGAACATCTTGTTAGGGATCTCATAAGGGAATGGTAGTCCCCCTACAGTCGGTGCAGGATGGATGGAGGAGGGATGGAACATCTTGTTACGGATCTGCCAGGGGAATGGTAGTCCCCCTACAGTCGGTGCAGGAGGGATGGAACATCTTGTTAGGGATCTCATAAGGGAATGGTAGTCCCCCTACAGTCGGTGCAGGATGGATGGAGGAGGGATGGAACATCTTGTTACGGATCTGCCAGGGGAATTGTAGTCCCCCTACAGTCGGTGCAGGAGTGATGGAACATCTTGTTAGGGATCTCATGAGGGAATGGTAGTCCCCCTACAGTCGGTGCAGGATGGATGGAGGAGGGATGGAACATCTTGTTACGGATCTGCCAGGGGAATTGTAGTCCCCCTACAGTCGGTGCAGGAGGGATGGAACATCTTGTAAGGGATCTCATAAGGGAATAGTAGTCCCCCTACAGTCGGTGCAGGATGGATGGAGGAGGGATGGAACATCTTGTTACGGATCTGCCAGGGGAATGGTAGTCCTCCCCATAGTACTTTACACTCTTTTACTTCACATCTTGAATTTTTGTATTGCTCTTGATATTTACTACATTTTTGCATTTACTATAGTTTGACACCAAATGGCCGGTGTATGTTTCGTGCTGGGATGTCGTTAAACATTCATTCATTCATTCAGTTGGTACCGTAGTCATCCTAAGAAGGAGCACCCGATAGTGGATCATGAAAGCAATCACGAATTTGACTAACTTCCTTTCGACTCTGCCTTGTGTAGGATACGATTTGGATCACGGGATACGGTTTTGTCTTTCAGATTCGTGGTGATTGCAGGTTGTCTACATCTATTACAGAGCCAACGGCACTGCTATGATTCCAGTTTGTTTGGCCAATCTTTCTTTTTTTAAATAATGACGTGTTTTTATTCTGTTTAAGGGCGGGATCTAGCTCAATCGGTTGAATGCTCGCTTGAGGTGCTTGCGTTGCAGGATCGAACCACCTCGGTAGATCCATTTTACTGGTTGGGTGTTTTGTCATTCCAACCAGTGCATCACAACTGGTCAAAGGCCGTGGTATGTGTTTTCCTGTCTGTGGAAAAGTGCATATAAAAGATCCCTTGCTGCATTAGGAAAAAATATAGCGGGTTTTCTCTGATGACTACGGGTCAGAAATACCAAATGTTTGACATCCAATAGCCGATGATTAATCAATTAATCAAGTGGTGTCGTTAAACAAAACAGACTTTCATTCACTTGAATACTCTTCTTTTTAACATAGCAATGAAATATATAGATCTACAGAAACCATAAAAGGGATATTCGGTGAAAAGTCATATCTTCACTGTATTTTAGCTACAGTGAGAATACTGAGATCATATTTATATTTTTGTGACCATTAACGAATCAGTTATCTCCCTTGTAAATTATTACGAGTTTATAGAAGTTTGATGATTACCAATGCATCTGGTCGTATTTGAAAAAAAGAAGTAATTTAAACAATTGTACGGTACCTGTAAAAATGGATTTGAAGTACAATTACGATAAGATATCTAAAACTGATCGAATACGAAGCTAAATAATGATGACACAGTGTCCTGTTTCTGATAGTTCATCACGATGAACGTCTCCGGCACGATATACATTGGCTTGAATTTTCCATTTGCAATCAGGATTGAATAAAAATCAGTCATACGTGACACACGTACAACAACATATTTTAATTTTAAAAAAGTAAAGTTTGTTTTATTTAACGACGCCACTAGAGCACATTGATTTTTTTTATCTTATCATCGGCTATTGGACGTCAAACATATGGTCATTCTGACACTGTTTTTTAGAGGAAACCCGCTGTCGCCACATAGGCTATTCTGTTACGACAGGCAGCAAGGGATCTTTTATTTGCGCTTCCTACAGGCAGGGTAGCACACACCATGGCCTTTGTTGAACCAGTTATGGATCACTGGTCGGTGCAAGTGGTTTACACCTACCCATCGAGTCTTGCGGAGCACTCACTCAGGGTTTGGAGTCGGTATCTGGATTAAAAATCCCATGCCTCGACTGGAATTCGAAACCAGTACCTACCAGCATCTAGACTGATGGCCTAATCACGACGCCACAGAGGCCGTTATATTTTAATAAATTTTAGACTAAAATATTAACTACAATACCTTTGGTAACCTTTCTAGGATTAGATGATCTCAGTGTGAAAACCATATTTTCACTCATTGCTTCGCAGTTTGTGAAAATATGGTTTTAACACATCACCCGTTGACATAAAAATCGTAAAAAAATATATATATTATACACTTTTCCACAGACAGTGCAGCACACTTGTACAACGACTGTAAAAATTTCACACAAAACAACAACCCCCCCCCCCCCACACACACACACACACACACACACACATACCGCGACACTGTCACAAGTCAAGGGTAATCAGAGCAGAAGGTGATTTGACAGTGGTTATTTATAGATTTGCTATACTATGTTTATTAGTACACATGTGGTATTTTTAGTTTTACATATGAAGTTTATGGTTTAATACTTATTATCAATTATACGGTAATACAGGTTGTACAGTTGAGAGAAATGGAATAGATTAGTCATAGCTTGGATCATAAAACTTAAGGTTTCTTGGTATGGGATTAATTAGCTAAGGTAGGAATTTGTATTGTTATAGCTTGTAGCAGGGGTGAGTGTTTGGTAACTGAAAAGCTGACTGTGAATAAAAGAGATGACTTAGTTGTTGTTTGGGGCAGTGTGATTTGTTTTTGAAAGAGAACAGTGAACAAGATTTGTGCAAGTTGGACATAAGTTTGTGAAAGACTTTGGTGTTTATAATTCGGGTTATTGCTTAACCGTAAGTAATTAAATACTTGATAGTAAGTATGTATTGTTATTTTGTGATGGTTATAAAACATAATTGTATTATGTTAAAGTGTAGTAGAATGGTAATGACAAATTAATTTTATAAAGATGTGGATAATGAATGTTTAGTGTAACTTGTATAATGTGGATATTGAGTAAAGAGATGACGTTGGTTGGTATATAAAGTGTATGGAATAATAAGGTGTTACATCATAGTAATTAAGTGTATCTTGGTTACAGCACTGTAAAAGGTAACTGTTATAGCTGGTATAGCAGTAGTGTCTACTGAGAGATGTGGAGGTGGCTTGCCTGAATGAAGATTTATCCAGAGATGTAGAGATGAGATGTAGAGGTGGCTTGCCTGAATGAAGATTTATCCAGAGATGTAGAGATGAGATGTAGAGGTGGCTTGCCTGAATGAAGATTTATCCAGAGATGTAGAGATGAGATGTAGAGGTGGCTTGCCTGAATGAAGATTTATCCAGAGATGTAGAGATGAGATGTGGAGGTGGCTTGCCTGAATGAAGATTTATCCAGAGATGTAGAGATGAGATGTAGAGGTGGCTTGCCTGAATGAAGATTTATCCAGAGATGTAGAGATGAGATGTAGAGGTGGCTTGCCTGAATGAAGATTTATCCAGAGATGTAGAGATGAGATGTAGAGGTGGCTTGCCTGAATGAAGATTTATCCAGAGATGTAGAGATGAGATGTGGAGGTGGCTTGCCTGAATGAAGATTTATCCAGAGATGTAGAGATGAGATGTAGAGGTGGCTTGCCTGAATGAAGATTTATCCAGAGATGTAGAGATGAGATGTAGAGGTGGCTTGCCTGAATGAAGATTTATCCAGAGATGTAGAGATGAGATGTAGAGGTGGCTTGCCTGAATGAAGATTTATCCAGAGATGTAGAGATGAGATGTAGAGGTGGCTTGCCTGTATGAAGATTTATCCAGAGATGTAGAGATGGCTTGCCTGAATGAAGATATAGCTGAGAGTTGAGCTTGTGGAGGTGTGGTGAATTCATGGAGGGTGGTACACGAGAGAGAGAGTGTAGTGTGGTGGTAATGTGGAAATGAAGTTCCAAGTGTGGGCTATTTATTAGCCATGCTTGGGTTACGTAAACAAAACGGATTGTTGTTTTGTAATATTATTATTATACTGTGCAAGTATAATAATGGAGGCGTGGTGTATTCGGAAGGTGAAGAGAAGGATGAGTTGTGCAGTTAGTTTATAATTGTATCAGTTAACAACGTGATCATGTATGTGTTGAAACATTAGCAGTGATTGTTGCTAATTGGAAGAAAGTGGTATGTGCAGTACTGCTATATAAGTGATTTGGGGTATTATAAAAAAAACACCTGTTTTAATGAAGAGATATGAAGTCATAAGTGGACACTGACATTTTATTCTGAATACGTAATATTTAAAATATTACGTGGTGTTATATGTGTGTTGTGACAGACACACACACAAACACACACACACACACACACACACACACACACACACACACACACACACAAAACAAAACCTCCCATACCTGGTAGTAAGGACACACGATAAGGTCATCTGATTACTAAGTTAAACGTAACTGTCGAGTTAAGAGACACCAACAAGCCGTGTGGTTATGAATTTTTATTCGACGCAAGACGTCAATATGGTCGCCATACACAAACAACACATATACGATTACAACTACGACTAAAGAAAGAAAGAAATCTAATCTAATCTTCCCATAATTAAAAATTAACACCCATCAAAGTTAATGTTTGTTTTGTTTAACGACATCACTAGAGTATATTGATTTATTAATCATCGGCAATTAGATGTCAAACATTTGGTATTTTTGACATAGTCTTAGAGAGGAAACCCGCTGCATTTTCCATTAGTAATAAGGGATCTTTTATATGCACTATCCCACAGATAGGATAGCACATACTACGGCCTATGATATACCAGTCATGGTGCACTGGCTGGAACGAGAAATAGCCCAATGGGCCCACCAACAGGGATTGATCCTAGACCGTTTGCGCATCAAACGAGCGCGTTACCTTTTAGTTCAAGCACGCTGTCATGGGTACACACCTCAGCTATTTGAGCTGTTTGTCCAGGACAGTGGGTTAGTTGTTGGTGGTTAGTGAGAGAAACGAGGGTGTAGTGGTCTTACACCTACCCACTGAGCCCGTACTGAGCTGCGAACTCAGTGCCTACCAGCCTTAAGTCCGATAGATGACCGGTGTTAATCATTCTTGTATACTAACTAAAGGAAATGACGTGTACAGGCTAACAAATACCTTTGAAGTAGGCTTTGACAGCTCAATGTAATACGTTTATAAAAGTCAATATACCGCCATCATTAATTAAACTTATGCGTCGAGACAGCACGAGAGGATAAAATAAACCATTAACATGTTCCAAACAACCATAACTATTAATATGATGATGGTAATCCGCAGATGGTCGTAATAGGAGAGTTTTACTATATAGAAATGATTACCATTATACATGCACAGACATTTCATATCACCATACAACAGTCAATACTACTGTCTACCGATCACGACCAGCAATATGGTAGTGGTATCATCAAAAACATTAAAAACAACAGTCAATACCACCATAATGATTACAGTAACCAATATTTACCCCCCCCCCCCCACCACCACCACCACCAAAAAAACCCACACAAAACAAATCACACAAAAAAAACACAAATAAACAACAAAACACCCGAAAACAAACCCAAAGCAAAACAAAATCTTGCAAAATATCCTAAAACAATAATAATAAGTCCCAAAAGAACAAAACCCCACCCTAAAACATCAAACAAAACCCAGCAAAACACCCGCAAAGTACCCCAACATCACACACACACCCCCCGCACCCCCAAACAAAAAACCCAAAACACCCCCCCCCCCAAAAACCACAAAACAAAAAAACCAACCACAAAACAAATCAAAACAACAACAAAAAACAACAATCACTACTACGTATATCCTCCATTTGAATGCACACTGCTTTTTTAAAAAACAATAACGCCCAATTGTTTTTAAATGTCTTATAAAATTAATGTTTACAACCATTTATATTTCTTCAGTGATATATCGTATCGGAGTAATGTTTAGCCTCCCCCCCCCCACCCCCCACCCCCACCCCCACCCAAAAAAACCCAAATAAACAAACAAAACAAAACAAAAAAACATACTTTCTTGAAATCCACTAGCATTACTGTTTATTACATTGTACTTATTTTAAAATTAGAATTTGTAATTCTCCTTGTTTACAGCCTCGTTTGGTGTTAAATATTGTGCTATATTCATCGTGCTAAAACTAAATGTTCCACTGTTCATTCTAGTATCGACCATTTCAAAACACACTAAGTTTTACAAATATGACACCTGTCCTTTTAAATGTATCATGGACATAAACGTTTATAACCATTCACTTTCTTCAGTGATGTGTCGTATTTGGGATGGTGTCCAGCGCAAAAAAAAAAAAAAAACATTTTTGAATCCCAACATTACGGTTGTTTAAATTTTACTTATTTTAAAATTAGAATTCGTATCTTTCCTCATTCACAGCCTATATTGCTGTCAAAGACTGTGACATGTTTATTTTATCCACAAACAATTATGGCAGTTCATCCCAGTGTCTAATGCACTACATCTGGACAAACCAAGTGTATCTATAAACGTTGGATGATAAAGCTTCATGCTGACCGCCATTCCTCTTGTACGTGTACAGATACTTGTTGAAGTCGCCCTCTGTTGTTATGATCGCTGACCACAGATGGTGAGACGATGAAGCTGTAAACGTTATGTTGTAATTCTCTCCGAACTGGATGTTGGCGTGGTAGATGATTTCAGCAGCCACGTGACCAACAGACGACACTTCGAGGTGATCAGCATCCACTATTTGACACATTCCATCAGTGAACTCCACGACTATACGGACTGAGGCACCCATCAGAACCTTCTCACGCAGGTCTGCAACTGATCCACTTAGAATCTGTTCACTGCCTGTCACAGAGAGAACCTGCATCCATTCACGCGTGTCCACAAACCAGTCTATATTCTTCTGTTCCTGCAACTCTTTTAGTATCGTGTCCGTTTCGAATGTGTATCTGCGAGTCTGGACCTGGCCATTTGACGATACAATCTTCCTCTGAGCTGTCCCAGTTGGATCAAATTCAGTGACTCCAATGGGTTCCATCATGTCTTCTAAACATGCTGAGATGGTCTGGCCATGAATGTAGACAGATTTGGTAGGTGCAGCCACGCCTGATATGTAGATCCTCAGCTGGTGACCACTTCGTAAAGCTTGAGCTAACTGAGTGGTGTAGCCATGGATTCCTTTGCCAAACTGGATTCCAGTGAATACCTTAACCCAGCAATCATCAGTGCACCAAGTAGGAGTCGATGATACCACTGATCCTGAGGAATCATAAATGTTGTATGCAGATCCAATGGTCCAACGAAGTGTAGATTTGTAAGTGGGACTAGAGTATCTCTTGAAATCCCAGTATGGCGTTGAATCTGCTGTGCCAATTCTAGAAAAGCGTTCCCCCGTAATCATCTGCCCATCGTCTTGTATGAAGAGCGTACCCATAGCTAGTACAGGTGATCCGTCTGTAATTTGTGAACGCAGCAAGCCATTATCACCATTAATCGGAAAACACGAACTCCCATCTGTGAAGTTTTTGATGTACCATGTAGAATCAATCATAGATGAAAATGTCAATACTTCCGTCCCATTTATGTCGAATGCCATCATTGAGCGATACTGAGCGTTTGAAATAAGTTCAAAGATTCTTCTAGGATTAACGTCAAATGAGTTCCAGGATGTCTTACTCAGTTCAAATGTAGAATATCCATCCACCGAGGAAAAATAGTTTTCAAATGAATTCACTGTGTGCATTTTCTTATTAGCAATATACTTTAATTTTACCTCGTACGGTTCCCGTGCAGCAGTTTGAAATGCTTCAGGACTTTGAAAAGCTTCAGTACTGTAAATCATCTGCCATTGGCTGTAGCACGAATCTGCAACATAACAGATTTAACCATTTATATTTTCATTTTGGTTTTGGTATTGGTATTTAATACAGTATTACTCAGTCACTCGCACATTGAATATCTGAAGGCATATCTGCAAAATAAAACTAAATAATATACCACTAAATATATATATGAAACACATTTACAGGAAGGAAGGAAATGGTTTATTTAATGACACACTCAACACATTTTAGTTATATGGCGTCGGACATATGGTTAAGGACAACACAGATATTGAGAGAGGAAACCCGCTGTCGCCACTTCATCGGCTACTCTTTTCGATTAGCAGCATGGGATATTTTATATGCACCATCCCATAGACAGGATAGCACATACCACGACCTGTGATGTACCAGTCGTGGTGCACTGGCTGGAGCGAGAAATAGCCCAATGGGCCCAATGACGGGGATCGATCCCAAACCGACCGTGTATCAAGCGAGCGCTGACCACTGGGGTACGTTTCGCCCCCACCCCACTCCATCTTTATAGTGACTAAATAAAATATTGGTATAATTATGAAACTTCCTGTATAATGCTAATAGGCATACTGCTTCAGATGGTTATTTCACTCTAAAATATATTTGGACATACATATGCACGCACGCACAAATCATGTACATACCTACATAAAGGCGGCGATACACGTAACGAGTGCATCGTACGGGAATAGCCAATTGCATAGAAACCGATACAATAGTAATATTTCGCCTATTCTCGTGGCTAGTTTCGTACGAGGAACTCATATCGTCTGGCCATCCCTTTAGAACAGGCCTTACGCCAGGTCAAAATCATAGAGCGAATGAATGAATGAATGAATGTTTAACGACACCCCAGCACGAAAAAATACATCGGCTATTGGGTGTCAAACTATGGTTAATGCAACCCAATGTGATGATTAACATCAATATAAAAAGTCAACAGGTCAATAAAAACAGTGTAAAGGATTGTGTAAAAATACAAATATCACAGATAGATATAATTAAAATTTAGAATGAAACTCAGTGTCACGTAAAAATTGTAAAATAATTTCTGGATGGAATCGAAATGATTCCATCACATTTCTTTGTCCAAATAAATCTTTCGCGTTTCTTTCAGAAACTGAAACTCCACCAAAATGTGGCGCACAGTCAGAAGACACTAACAATGCTCACATTGAGGCGGAGGATCCTTTTTCAAGATAAATGAATGAGTCAAGTAAGAGTGACCGATGCGGGCACGACACAAGACGATTTCATCCTTCCTGCACTGTCTATAGGAGGACTGCCACTCTCCCAAGACTGGCTTAATAGCATGAAGTTTGTTCGCAACCTCACCGTCCCAATCACGTTGCCAAGTGGAAAAGATAAATTGGTTGATACAATATTTAAAATCAGTATAAGGTACACCAACCCTGGCATGATGCAAATCCAAAGCAGACTTGGCAGCAGAATCTGCCTTTTCATTACCCCTGATGCCAACATGGCTGGGTACCCAACAAAATACAATGTCTTTATTGGCAATAGATAAAAAGACACACTTTCGGATCACCATCCCAATTAAGGGATTCATAGAGCAAAGTCACTTCTCTCTCAAACTTTAGAGAGGGCGAAGTTTTTAACAGCAGGGAGACTAATTTCACTAGTCTCTCTTTTTTCTAAAAAATATACAATATAATATTACAATATCGGCGAGTGTAGTATTGCAATAAAACCTAACTTTTGAAGCTTTGCTGCCCTTTAAAGCTAACAACTGTTGCGTTCGTACGCCACAAAATGACAAATGGAGTTATACAATTATATACAACATTGTACAGCATGGTTCGCGTATCTAGGTGTGATACTATTACCTTGTATGACAGTGCCACAGAACGGACCCCCGTAACCTCGAGTGCACCTGCAGTATCCATTGTCGTCTGGAAATCCTTTGTTCCCACATCGATTCTGAAAAACAAATTCTTAAATATTGTTCATTTAGTTCGCAAAAATAACAAATGTAAATACCTTTACTGGCTGACCCCTGGGAGTGTGTATTATTATTGGCGGGCGAAAACTAGGAGAGGGATGCCTCCTGGCACTCCCTTGAACCTGCCCATATAGAAAATATATACCGGCTACTTATTGTTGTTTTTCGAATTACTTTTATGTCCATAAGTGATCTTTGAAAGTCATATTGTCATGAATTGTGAAGTAATGAGTGAAAATTCATGGATTTCACACATCACGAGTTGATGCAAAAATCATATTTGAAAAAATCACCATGAAAAAAAAAGAAGAAAGAACCAACCCCAAAACGCCAAACAAACCAAACAAACAAACAAACAGACAGACGGACAAAACAACAACAACAACAACAATTTAAAAAAAACCCACAAATATTAAGATTTAAAACGCATACCGCCGATATATATTTCGCTGGAACGAGTGGGACTTTCGCATAAAATTAAGATTTAAAACGCATACCGCCGGTATATATTTCGCTGGAACGAGTGGGACTTTTGCATAAAATTTACTTTATCGTGGACTCTTTGGAAAATAGTCTTTTTTAATAACAGTTAAATTAATAATTATTTAACAATACGACAGTGAAAACGTACCTGACAGATCGAACGTCCAAAACGTCATGAATCGAAATTAAAGTCAAAGACAAGACACTATGTCACCACTATTTGGCTTCAGACACAATTAGTTTTATATACCTAATCTTCATTGCACTTAATATCTATTTGTGATAAATACAATTGTTTAAATTACAGTTTATTTTTCAAATACAATCAAATGCATTGGTAATCATCAAACTTAAAAACAAAAATTCAACACTGACCTCAATAATTAGATCTGAATAATTTACAAAGGGAGGTAAATGAAGCACGAACTTATTCCATCTAAGAAAACTTTCGGTAATGAAAATGTAAACATTTAAAAAATATTTTCGTTTTTATTTTTTAACTACTGGCCTCAGTGGCGTCGTGGTTAAGCCATCGGACATAAGGCTGGTAGGTACTGGGTTCGCAGCCCGGTATCGGCTTCCACCCGTAGCGAGTTTTAACGACTCAATGGGTAGACCACTAAACCCTCTTTTCTCTCAGATAGCTGAGGTATGTGCCCAGTACAGCGTGCCTGAACATTACTTGGATATAAGCACAAAAATAAGTTGAAATTAAATAGTTTCACCGTAGCTTCCATTTAGTAAAAATATAACTTTTACAATGAAAATATAGGTTTTCACCGAATATTACTTTAAGGTTTCTGTAGATTATACATTTTATGGCTATGCATTTAATAGAATTATTTTATACATATTAACTTATTACATATTGCTGTAAAGGACAAAAAGGAACTGTACACCTTTTGGCTCTTGTGATAAAAATTATATTAATGTCAAAACCATTTCCAATGTTTGTAGCCCCTGTGTTGAAACGAACAGTTACATATATTATACTGATTTGATGCCTCCAGTTAACGTTTTTGTTTCTTCCTATTTCCAAATCTGATGGGTAAATCTATCGAAGGTGATCTATCATTCAACAATGTTGCGAAGATTAAAAATGAACTTTTCAACTAAATTTGTTAATACTATATTCAAAACGTTATGGGTATAATACTTAGTTTGTTAAATACGTCAAAGGTGTAATATATTATATAAAACATGCCAGATGATGTAATATTATGTTGAACACGCCACAGGATGTAATATTATGTTGAACACGCCACACGTAATAATACTTACTATATTCAATACGTCACAGCTATAAAACGTACTACATTAAACACGACACAAATGTAATACTTACTACACCAAACACGTCACAGCTGTCGTACTTACTACATTAAACACTTCACAGCTTTCATACTTAGTACATTAAACATTTCACAGATGTCATACGTACTACATTAAACATGACACAGCTGTTATATTTACTACTTTAAACACTTCACAGCTGTTATATTCACTACATTAAACACTTCACAGCTGTTATACTCACTACATTAAACACTTCACAGCTGTTATACTCACTGTTATCACTTAGCACCTGTTATACTCACTACATTAAACACTTCACAGCTGTTATACTCACTACATTAAACACTTCACAGCTGTTATACTCACTGTTATCACTTAGCACCTGTTATACTCACTACATTAAACACTTCACAACTGTTATACTCACTACATTAAACATATCACAGCTGTTATACTCACTGCATTAAACACTTCACAGCTGTTATACTTACTACATTAAACATATCACAGCTGTTATATTCACTACATTAATCACATCACAGCTCTTATACTCACTCCATTAAACACTTTACAGCCGTTATACTTTTTACATTAAACACTTCACAGATTTTATACTCACTGCATTAAACTCTTCACAGCTGTTATACTCACTACATTAAACACATCACAGCTGTTATGCTCACCACATTAAACACTTCACAGCTGTTATACTCACTCCATTAAACTCTTTACAGCTGTTATACTTACTACATTAAACACATCACAGCTGTTATGCTCACTACATTAAATACTTCACAGCTGTCATACTCACTCCATTAAACACTTTACAGCTGTTATACTCACTACATTAAACACATCACAGCTGTTATGCTCACTACATTAAACACTTCACAGCTGTTATACTCACTTCATTAAACACTTTACAGTTCTAATACTTACTACATTAAACACTTAATAGCTGTTATACTCACTGCATTAAACACTTCACAGCTGTTATACTCACTGTTATCACTTAGCAGCTGTTATACTTACTACATTAAACACTTCACAGTTGTTATACTCTCTACATTAAACATATCACAGCTGTTATACTCACTGCATTATACACTTCACAGCTGTTATACTTACTACATTAAACATATCACAGCTGTTATACTCATTCCATTAAACACTTCACAGCTGTTATACTTACTACATTAAACATATCACAGCTGTTATACTCACTACATTAATCACATCACAGCTCTTATACTCACTCCATTAAACACTTTACAGCCGTTATACTTACTACATTAAACACTTCACAGATTTTATACTCACTGCATTAAACTTTTCACAGGTGTTATACTCACTACATTAAACACGTCACAGCTGTTATGCTCACTATAATTCAACACTTCACAGCTGTTATGCTCACTACATTAAACACTTCACAGCTGTTATACTCACTACATTAGACACGTCACAGCTGTTATGCTTACTACATTAAACAGGTCACAGATGTTATAGTTACTAAATTAAAACGTCAGAGATGTAATACTTACAACATTAAAGACGGCACAGCTACAATACTTGCTATATTGAACACGTCACAGCTATAGTACTTACTACATTAAACACGACACAGCTGTAATACTTATTACATGAAACACGTCACATATCTAGTGCTACATTAAACACACTACAGCTGTAATACTTATTACATTAAACACGCCACGGCTGTAATATATATATTTCATCAAAGACGTCACAGCTTTTATACTTAATGTAATAAACACGTCACATCTATAATACTATATTACGCACGTCACACCTGTAATACTTCTTACATCAAACACGTCACAACCGTTATAATTACTACAATAAACACTTCACAGCTATCATACTTGCTACATTAAACACTTTACAGCTATCATACTTACTACAATAAACACTTCACAGCTGTCATACTTACTACTACATTAAACTCTTCACAGCTGTTATACTTACTACATTAAACACGATAAAGCTGTTATAATTACTACATTAAACACATCACAGCTGTTACAATTACTACGTTAAACACGTCAGAGCTGTTGTACATACTACTTAAATAATTTGCAGCTGTAACGCCTACTGCATTAAACACTTCACAGCTGTTATACTTACTACATAAAAAACGTCACAGCTGTAATACTTACTACATTAAACACTTCACAGCTATTATACTTACTACATTATACACATGACACCTGTAATACTTATTACATCAAACACGTCACATCTGCAATACTACATTAAACACGTCACAACTGTAATACTTACTACATTAAACACGTCATAACTGTATTACATCAAAAATGTCACTTCAGTAATACTACACACCACAGTTAAACACACCACAACTGTGATACTACATCAAACACGTCACAGCTGTTATATGTACTATATTAATCACGCCAGACGTGTAATACTTATATTAAAAACTTTATAGCTGTAATACTTACTATATTAAACACATCACAGGTGTAATACTTATTAATTGAAACACGTCAAACCTGTAATATTTACTATATTATACACGTCATAGCTATAATATTTACTACATTAAACACATCACAGCTGTAATATGTATTACATAAAACACGTCACAGCTGTAATACTATATTAAACACGTCACAACTGTAATACTATATTAAACACGTCACAGCTATTATACTACATTAAACACGCCACAGTTGTAATATATATTCCATCAAACACGTCACAGCTGTAATACTTACTATATGGAACACATCACATCTGTAATACTATATTAATCACGTTACAGCTATACTATGTACTACATTAAACATGTCACAGCTGTTATACTTACTACATTAAACACTTCACATATGTAATACCTAATACATTAAACATGTCACAGCTGTTATACTTCCTACATGAAACACGTAACAGCTGTTATACTTCCTACATGAAACACGTAACAGCTTTTTATACTTACTACATTAAACACGTTACAGCTGTTATACTTCCTACATGAAACACGTAACAGCTGTTATACTTACTACATTAAACATGTCACAGCTGTTATACTTCCTACATTAAACACGTCACAGCTGTAATACTATATATATTAAACACGTCCTAGCAGTTATACTTACTACGTTAAACACTTCACAGCTGTTATAGTCTGATTCTGGTACAGTTGACTGGGTAATATTGAACACTCCAAACAGGTGACAGACACCCGGAGAGACCAACATCCCGTTACATCGATAATCATCACAGCAGAAACGAGCACACACAAGTTTCGTGTGTTCCGAGCTTTTGTACGTCTGACGTAACTTCCGATCAAAAGAGTCTTCGGTGACCTTTTCCCTCTCCAAGTTACATGGGCGACAATTGTTGTACGCTAAAACAAACACTGGGCACCCAACTACTAGCTGCATGCAAATAACATGAATTACACCCATTGTGAAGAAGATCAAATTAATATGTCTTTTGTTACAAATTAGATATTTGCGTTATAAATTACAGCCCAAGTTCCTCGCAAAACTGTTAGATTCGATGGTTACAATGTTTCCGAAGCATCAGATAATTTCAGAAAATTAAAACCAAGTTCAACACATAAGTTAGATTCTATTGCATGCCTGTAGTGTTTCTGAAGCACTCGATAATTTGAGAGAAATTGAACCTTTTATATTATTCGATGTTGCACTTCAATTCTGTTATAAAACGGTGTGAGTCCAGTCGATCCCAGAATGTCTGTCAGTGTCTGTAAGGTAGTTCTAGGTCTGTGGTGCTCGACACGTTCTGAACACTGGAAACGTCTTCACACAATTCGATTCTGATTACACTTTAATTGTCGGTGTCAAAAACTTGATTTTATAATACTGTGATGAATGTGTGATAGACCAATGAGAAAGACTCGCCTCATCACGTGCCTTCTATTGTGGATATTGACAAATTGATCTGGGTATTAATCAATATAATAATTCAACACATTTGTAAGAACCAATCTGATAGGATCTTGACTAAAATTCTTGATTGTAAAACCTACATTTTACCGGCGGCAAAATTACATGTTAAAAAGAAGAGTATTAAACTGAATGAAAGTTAAAATTAAAGGTTGTTTTATTTAACGACACCACTAGAGCACATTGATTAATTAATAATCGGTATTGGATGTCAAACATTTGATAATTCTGACACGTGGTCATCAGAGGAAACCCGCTACATTTTTTTCTAATGCAGCAAGGGATCTTTTATATACACTTTTCCGCAGACAGGAAAACACATACCACGGCATTTGTCCACTTGTGCTGTTCTGGTTGGAACGAGGAAAAATCCAATCAGTTGAATGGATTCACCGAGATGGTTCGATCCTGTGACGCAAGCACCTCAAGCGAGCACTCAACCGATTGACCTAAATCCCGCCTCTAAACTGAATAAAAACACGTCATTATTTTTAAAACACAATTGGTCAAACACATTGGAACCATAGCAGTGCCTCTGGCTCTGTAACAGATGTAGTCCCATGTATTTTAAAAAAAGAACCTGAAATCACCATGAATCTGAATGACAAAACCGTATTCCGTGATCATAATCGTATCCTACACAAGACAGAGTCGAAAGGAAGTTAGTCAAATTCGTTATTGATTTCATGATCAACTATCAGGTGTTCCTTCTTAGGATGACTAACAAATGAAAGAATGAATGAATGAATGAATGAATGAATGAATGAACGTACTAACGAACGAACGAACGAACGAATGAATGAATGTTTAACGACATCCCAGCACGAAACATACATCGACCATTTGGTGACAAACTATGGTAAATGCAAAAATGTAGTATATATCAAGAGCAGTACAAAAAATTCAAGATGTGAAGTAAAAGAGTGTAAAGTACTATGAGAAGGATTACCATTCTCCTGGGAGATCCGTAACAAGATGTTCCATCCCTCCTCCATCCATCCTGCACCGACTGTAGGAGGACTGCCATTCCCCTGAGAGATCCGTAACAAGATATTCCATCCCTCCTTCACCGACTTAGGAGGACTGCCATTCTCCTGGGAGATCCGTAACAAGATGTTCCATCCCTCCTCCATCCATCCTGCACCGACTGTAGAAGGACTGCCATTCCCCCGAGAGATCCGTAACAAGATATTCCATCCCTCCTTCACCGCCTGTAGGAGGACTGCCATTCCCTGAGAGTTCCGTAACAAGATATCCCATCCCTCCTTCGCCGCCTGTAGGAGGACTGCCATTCCCCTGGGATCCGTAAGTAGATGTTCCATCCCTCCTGCACCGCCTGTAGGAGGACTGCCATTCTCTTGTGAGATCCGTAACAAGATGTCCCATCCCTCCTGCACCGACTGTATGATGACTGCCATTCCCCTGAGAGATCCGTAACTACATGTTCCATCCCTCCTGCAACGACTGTAAGAGGATTGCCACTGCTAAGACTAGCTTAGAAAACCCCACATTTGCATGGGATAGAAAGCTGGACTAAGCATCTGATGAGTTGTCATTGTAAATCAAATCAGGTGAAAGGGGCACTAGAACAAAACGCTCCGGCAAATTCTATTCAAAATGGGAAAAAAAAGAAGTGGAAAGTTCGAAAGTGCTTAACAGAAAACAGAAAACAAAAATGAATGAATGAATGAATGAATGAATGTTTAACGACACCCCAGCACGAAAAATACATCGGCTATTGGGTGTCAAACTATGGTAATGCAAATAAATAAAGTAATGATCAACATCAATATAAAAATTCAAGACTTAAACAAAAACAGTGTAAAGAACTGTGCAAAAACACAAATATCACAGAATTTTACGGATACTGAATTTTACTCAAAACTTCAATTTTGTGCTGTATTGGCCATTCTCAAAGAGAATGTTACACCCCTGCACCACGGTGAGGTTACAGCACACGCAGGGGAGAAAACAAAAAAGAAAGACACACACACACACACCAAATAGACTAGTGCAACGTTATTAATATGAGTTGTGTTTATGTCATGCATTCGGAAATTAATAATAAAGAATAAGATGATTCGAATAATTAAAGTGTCCAGTAAAGAATATGTTTATCGAATAATCCATGTGCCTTACATTTCCTTAAATCATATCTATTCAGTGTCCAGGCGTGAATAATTAATAGTTTATGCCAGTGAATCTTGTGCGGACTGGTATATCAAAGGACATTGCGTGTGATGTCCTATTTGTGGGAAAATGCACGTTTCCACAATTTTAAATAATATCCAGTTTTTCAGGAAAAGATGGGTCTTGTTCTTAATGAAGTAAATGATAGACAAGAGGGGAAAACACGTTCGTTCAGACTGAACATTGTATCAATTTACTCAGGTACATTTGAGCATATTTTAATGCAAAATATGTCAGCTGTCCTGCCTTTTAAATCAGTGAGAAACAGAATGTTCAGGAAATGACAATATTAATATGGAAAGACATCCATCTCGTTCAAATTTACATAACACACACACACGCACACATTCACGCACACATATATACTCACGCACACACACACAGGCACACACACACACATACACACACACAGACACACTCACAAACACAGGCACACACACACATACACACACAGGCACACACACACACACACACACACACACACACACACAGACACACACAGACAGACAGAAACACAGGCACACACACAGGCACACATACACACATACAGGCACACATACACAGGCACACACACACACAGAGGCACACACACACACAGGCTCACACACACACACACACAAACACACAGACACCACACACACACACACAAATACACACACACACACACACACACACACACACACACACATATATAACATGGCATGTGGAATTTCGGAGATATACTGTCTTTCACTTATTTTCTATTCCATGTTAATTCTAAAGCCTCTGAAATGAAAATGACACTGAAAACCCTATGATCTTTCCGACATATATGCTCACACATGAATTACATTTCATAAATTCCACATCGAATGTTACAGAAGGTCCAAAAAAAATTCAAAATGTCGGATGCTTTAGAAAGACTACATGCATGAAATAGAATCTACATTTTGTGAGGAACTTGGCTTAACTTTTCTGAAAGTATCCGCTGTTTTAGAAAAACAGCTACCATGGAAAGGAATTTTACACGTCTGTCTTAAATGTATAAAACAAATATCTATCTTGTAACAAAGGATATATTAATTTTATATACTTCACAAAACGGGTGTAAACTGGACTATTTATATATTTCTAGTACTCGGGTGATTTCTAGTACTCGGGTGATCCATCTTTGTTTTTGTATATAGCAGTTGTCGCCAATGTACTTGGAGATGGAAACGGTTAATGAAGACACGTTTGACCGGAAGTTACGTCAGACATACAAAAGCTCGGAACACTCGAAACTGGTTTGTGCTCGTATTTGCTGTGATGATTATCGATGTAACTGGCTGTTGGTCTGTCCGGGTGTCTGTCACTTGTTTGGAGTGTTGAATATCACACAGTCAACTGTACCAGAATCACACTATAACAGCTGTGAAGTGTTTAACGTAGTAACTATTTTTACTGCCCAAAGATCAATGTGATAATGTCAGGGATGAGGAGCCTTGAATAACTGGTATATTACACAGTATCAGTAACATACACATGTGTATGTGTGTGTGTGTGTGTGTGTGTGTGTGTGTGTGTGTGTGTGTGTCTACTTCTGTCTGTCACGTCTGTGTGTGTCTATATGTATGCGTCTACTTCTGTCTGTTTCGCCTGTGTGTATATCTACTTCTGTCTGTCTAGCCTGTGTGTATGTCTACTTCTGTCTGTCATGCCTGTGTGTATTTCTACTTCTGTCTGTCTCGCCTGTGTGTATATCTACTTCTGTCTGTCATGCCTGTGTGTATTTCTACTTCTGTCTGTCATGCCTGTGTGTATGTCTACTTCTGTCTGTCTTGCCTGTGTGTATTTCTACTTCTGTCTGTCTCGCCTGTGTGTATATCTACTTCTGTCTGTCTCGCCTGTGTGTATGTCTACTTCTGTCTGTCTTGCCTGTATGTATGTCTACTTCTGTCTGTCTTGCCTGTGTGTATGTCTACTTCTGTCTGTCTTGCCTGTGTGTATGTCTACTTCTGTCTGTCTCGCCTGTGTGTATATCTACTTCTGTCTGTCTCGCCTGTGTGTATGTCTACTTCTGTCTGTCTCGCCTGTGTGTATGTCTACTTCTGTTTGTCTTGCCTGTATGTCTACTTCTGTCTGTCTCGCATGTGTGTATATCTACTTCTGTTTGTCTCGCCTGTGTGTATATCTACGTCTGCCTGTCTTGCCGCCTGTGTGCATGTTTACTTATGTCTGTCTTGCCTGTGTGTATATCTACTTCTGTCTGTCTCGCCTGTGTGTATGTCTACTTCTGTCTGTCTTGCCTGTGTGTATATCTACTTCTGTGTGTCTTGCTTGTGTGTATGTCTACTTCTGTCTGTCTCGCCTGTGTGTATATCTACTTCTGTCTGTCTCGCGTGTGTGTATGTCTACTTCTGCCTGTCTCGTCTGTGTCCATCTGTCGCGTATGTCCGGGTATGTCGGTCTCTCAGTATACATGCATTTTTGGATGGATTGACAGAAGCTGGATGGATGGATGAATGAATTAATGGATGGATGGATGGATGGGCGGGTACGTGAATTAATCAATCTGCGGATGGATGGGGGTGGATGGAAGGATGGGTGGATGGATAGATGGAGCAGCGGGCAACAGTTTTAAAACACACTTCTGTATTTAGGTAGGGGTACAGAAGAGCACTTACTCTATGTTTGACTCTATCTACCTATATATGTATATATATACATGTGTGTGTATATATATATATAGATATATATATGTATGTATGTATGTATGTATGTATGTATTTACCTAGCACCAGTGTTTTCTGAAGTTACTTTTTAAATATACCCAATTAATAAGACTCCTAATTACATATCACATCATGCATGAACAGAGAAATAAATAATTAACAGAGATACACAATTTGTGTTTTTCTCTTTTAATACGTGAACTCTGTTAGGCATAAATATATAAATTTTAATATGGAAACCTTAACGTTCAGTACATCTCCGCGCCAAAGAGAGTGTATACCACATTGTTAACCCTCCAGCCGCTAAGTACTGATTTGCTCTACCATGGGCGTCCGATTCGGGCAGTGAACAATCAGAAGTTTATTAGCTAAATTTAATATTTTTTATCACACTAAACAGGACAAAGTGGTATTAAAGGCAAATCAGTTCATTACGAAGTGGCGTTGATGAAGGATTTAATTGAGTTTGTTAGATTATAAAGATCACCCAGGTTTAATTAGTTCTTTATATCAAACAAAAGCGTACGATAGGGTCGAATGAGATTTTTTCTTTCTAAAGTTCTACATGTATTTAACTTTGGAACTGACTTAATGAATATGATAAAAATTGTTATACAAATATGGAATCTCGCGTTAAAGTTAATAGGTACACTTCTGTTTTTAGCTGTAGCGTGGAAATAGACGCGGTTGCTAAATCAGCTCTCATTAATTTGCATATTTAGTCAGGAAACGTTTAAAAAATATATTTTTGTTTATTTATTTGTTTATTATTTAATTTAATTTAATTTAATTTAATTATATTGAATATTCAGTTTTTCGAAACTATTCGAGTAGAGTCGGAAATTAAAGGAATTAATGTACTGTTTTTAGTATCTATCATATCTATGACATTTCCCAAATTAATTTTGACGTGGGTTTTTTCCCCTCATTAATGCGGACCATGAAATACGAAATGAATAACATACTGCAATGTGTCGGTCGTTTGTTTTTTATGGGTTCAGGGAGTGGGATGGTGATTTTTTGTGGGGGAAGGGTATAGTAGCAATGGATCTTTTATATGCACCATCCCATAGACAGAATAGTACATACAATGGACTTTGTTGCACCAGTTGTAGAGCACAGGCTGAGGCGAGAAATAGCCCACTGGGTACACAGACGGGGATCGATCCTAGACTGACCGAGCATAAGTGTACGAGACAAGGGGCAACTACCCCTCTAATGCTGGAGCAAAACGTCAAATTCGGGCAAAAATTATAAAGATATTCGGGCAAAATGTGCTAACCTGAGACGTTTTTACCATTTAAATCCATCATTCTACCTGCAAAATGACCCATGTAATAATGCATAGCCATTCGTTTGCATCCTTATATATAGCTGTTTGATAGTAATGATAATATCCTGTTGCTATCCTGATTCGAGCATTTTTGTTTAATCCGGGCAAAACCCAGCTTGCTCCCTATAAAAAACCGAGCCCGTACCCATAGGATCAGGCCAGCGCTTTACCATTATCTGGACTAGGTCCTGCCCATAAGCGTATATATTACATGTATTAATATGTATAATAATAGACATAGATTATAAAATGTATTGTAATGAATGTATTAATATATTTTCTTGTTTAGGATATCAGTGTCTGTATATTCAATGTGTTTCTTGTCGTCTTAATATTTGTAAGAAACCCAAACTGGATTTTGTCTTCAAATAATTTCGTACGTACGAAAAAATGTATTTTAGGAAATAAAATGAAATTTACGCTGGTACAAATATTAGAACGACCAGAAACACGTTTCATACACAGCCACTATATATACTCTTCAAAAAAAGAAACGCAAAAGGGTACAAATGGGTTATAACTCCGATTTTATGTTTCCTACCGGTTCATGGTTTGTGAATATAAGGTCATTGCATGTCCCAAACACATTCCCACGGTTACATTCGATAAAACGCAGCTACTGTACAATAAAGTTCCAAAATGTGAATATTCGCAAAAACGCAGCCACGTGCAAACCATGTCACCACTGCACGTGCGTTGTCTGCACGTGCAACATGAACACCGACAGTATAAAAGTGCAGGGTGTTCGCTTGCCTGGCCTCTGTATCTGGCCGACAGTTGACAATCCAGGACATGCCACGTCTCAGTGAACCGCAGAGAAACAATGCCATCGGCCGACTAGACGCAGGCGAATCCAGAACGGCCGTTGCCAGGGCATTCCATGTGTCCCCAAGCACCATCTCCAGACTGTGGGACCGTTACCAGCAACATGGATCAACACGTGACCTCCCTAGATCCGGTCGACCACGGGTCACTACCCCCGGGCAGGACCGCTACATCCGGGTACGCCACCTTCGGGAACGATTGACTACTGCCACCTCCACAGCCGCAGCAATACCAGGTTTGCGCAGGATATCCGACCAGACCGTACGGAACCGCCTACGTGAGGTAGGAATTCGTGCCAGACGTCCAGTTCGAGGTGTCATCTTAACACCACAACACCGTCGACTCCGACTGCAGTGGTGCCAGATTCATCGACAATGGCCTCAACTGCGATGGAGACAGGTGTGGTTCAGTGACGAGTCCCGATTTCTGCTCCGACGTCATTATGGAAGGTGTCGCGTGTATAGGCGTCGTGGTGAACGTTATGCGGCAAACTGCGTGCAGGAAGTGGACAGATTCGGCGGGGGTAGTGTCATGGTGTGGGCAGCCATCTCACACACTGGCAGAACTGACCTGGTCCACGTGCAGGGCAACCTGAATGCACAGGGCTACATTGACCAGATCCTCCGGCCACACATCGTTCCAGTTATGGCCAACGCCAACGCAGTGTTCCAACATGACAACGCCAGGCCTCACACAGCACGTCTCACAACGGCTTTCCTACAGAACAACAACATTAATGTCCTTCCTTGGCCATCGATATCACCGGATTTGAACCCAATTGAGCATCTATGGGACGAGTTGGACCGACGCCTCCGACAGCGACAACCACAGCCCCAGACCCTGCCCGAGCTGGCAGCAGCCTTGCAGGCCGAGTGGGCCACCATCCCCCGGGACGTCATCCGTACTCTGGTTGCTTCAATGGGCAGGCGGTGCCAGGCAGTTGTCAACACACGCGGAGGCCACACCCGGTATTGACTCCAGATGACCTTGACCTTGGTGGTGTGTCCTATCACTTACTCACAATGGACTAGAGTGAATTGTGAACAATCCTGCAACATTTGGTAATTATCGGACTCACCATTCAATAATTAAATCAATTCTCCAAATGTTACGACAATGTGGTTTTGCGTTTCTTCTTTTGAAGAGTATATATATATATATATATATATATATATATATATATATATATATAAAGCTTAGCCAGTTATCCTAGAGGACCTAGGTAAACTGTAGGTTATTGTCTTTATTGTGATAGGTACCAGTATTAATTCTGTATTACAAGGTTATTGAATGAGTAGTTAGGGTTAATTAAAAATTAACCAGTTAGGAATAGTGTTGTAATTCCTATATTAATTAAGTTCCCCTGGAAGCGTTTCTCCATTATCGCACGTGTGTGTGTTAGCGTTTCTCAATTATCACACGTGTGGGTGTTGTGTCACGGTGAAGTGATTAGCATATTGTGTAAACTAGACACCTAGACATTAACTAATTAAGTGATCAGTTTTGGGTTGTTATTCTTGTTGTTATTAATTAACTACTGCGGCAGTACATTTGTCAGCGTAGGTTAATACAGATTCCAAAGTGTATTGTGTTTTTGTTGTGTTTTCTAATGAACTAAACGTGCTATAATAATATATACTTTATATAAGATCGTATCTCTGATCATACCTAGACGAGCCATACGCGGGTATTTACTGCCCGATACAGAGAGATCTAATAGATATACAGTTAGGAGAGATATTTGGATAATCGTGTTTCATTCAGTTACGGGTATTATAGGATCCCCGTGATACATCAATAATGATAAGGGAATGCGCACCTAATCATGGGGAATGCGCACCCTAAAAATATACATCAATAATGATAAGGGAATGCGCACCTAATCATAGGGGAATGCGCACCCTAAAAATATACATCAATAATGATAACGGAATGCGCACCTCATCATGGGGAATGCGCACCCTAAAAATATACATCAATAATAATAGGGGAATGGGCACCTAATCATAGGGAAATGCGCACCTAATCATAGGGGAATGTGCACCCTAAAAATATTCACCATCAATAATGATAGGAGAATACGCACCTAATCATAGGGGAATGCACATCCTAAAAATATTCATCATCAATAATGATAGGGGAATGCGCACCTAATCATAGGGGAATGTGCACCTAATCATAGGGGAATGTGCACCTAATCATAGGGGAATGTGCATCCTAAAAATATTCACCATCAATAATGATAGGGGAATGCGCACCTAATCATAGGGGAATGCGCACCATAAAAATACACATCATCAATAATGATAGGGGAATGTGCACCTAATCATACGGGAATGTGCACTCTAAAAATATTCAACATCAATAATAATAGGAGAATGCGCATCCTAAAAATGTTAAACATCAATAATCATAGGAGAATGTGCACTAATCATAGGGGAATGCGCACCCTAAAAATATACATCAATAATGATAAGGGAATGCGCACCTAATCATGGGGAATGCCCACCTGATCATAGGGGATTGCACACCCTAAACATATTCACCATCAATAATGATAGGGAAATGCGCACCTAATCGTAGGGGAATGCGCACCCTAAAAATATACAAAATCAATAATGATAGGGGACTGCGCACGTAATCATAGGGGATTGCGCACCCTAAAAATATTCACCATCAATAATGATAGGGAAATGCGCACCTAATCATAGGGGAATGCGCACCATAAAAATATACAACATCAATAATGATAGGGGAATGCGCACCTAATCATAGGGGAATGCACACCCTAAAAATATACAAAATCAATAATGATAGGGGAATGGGCACCTAATCATAGGGGAATACGCACACTAAAAAAATACAACATCAATAATGATAAGGGAATGGGCACCTGATCATAGGGAAATGCGCACCTAATCATAGGGGAATGTGCACCTTAAAAATATTCACTATCAATAATGATAGGGGAATGCGCACCTAATCATAGTAAAATGCGTACCTAATCATAGGGGAATGCGCACCCTAAAAGTATTCACCATCAATAATGATAGGGGAATGCGCACCTAATCATAGGGGAATGCGCACCATAAAAATACACATCATCAATAATGATAGGGGAATGTGCACCTAATCATTCGGGAATGTGCACCCTAAAAATATTCAACATCAATAATCATAGGAGAATGCGCATCCTAAAAATGTTAAACATCAATAATTATAGGAGAATGTGCACTAATCATAGGGGAATGCGAACCCTAAAAATATACATCAATAATGATAAGGGAATGCGCACCTAATCATGGTGAATGCCCACCTGATCATAGGGGATTGCGCACCCTAAACATATTCACCATCAATAATGATAGGGAAATGCGCACCTAATCGTAGGGAAATGCGAACCCTGAAAATATACATCAATATTGATAGGGAAATGCGCACCTAATCATAGGGGAATACGCACCCTAAAAATATACAACATCAATAATGATAGGGGAATGGGCACCTAATCATATGGGAATGCGCACCCTAAAAATATACAAAATCAATAATGATAGGGAAATGCGCACCTAATCATGGGGAATGCCCACCTGATCATAGGGGATTGCGCACCCTAAACATATTCACCATCAATAATGATAGGGAAATGCGCACCTAATCGTAGGGGAATGCGCACCCTAAAAATATACAAAATCAATAATGATAGGGGACTGCGCACGTAATCATAGGGGAATGCGCACCATAAAAATATACAACATCAATAATGATAGGGGAATGTGCACCTAATCATAGGGGAATGCGCACCCTAAAAATATACAAAATCAATAAAGATAGGGGAATGGGCACCTAATCATAGGGAAATGCGAACCCTGAAAATATACAACATCAATATTGATAGGGGAATGGGCACCTAATCATAGGGAAATGCGAACCCTGAAAATATACAACATCAATATTGATAGGGGAATGGGTACCTAATCATAGGGAAATGCGCACCTAATCATAGGGGAATTCACATCCTAAAAATATTCATCATCAATAATGATAGGGGAATGCGCACCTAATCATAGGGGAATGTGCACCTAATCATAGGGGAATGCGCACCATAAAAATACACATCAATAATGATAGGGGAATGTGCACCTAATCATAGGGGAATGCGCACCTAATCATAGAGGAATGTGCACCCTAAAAATATTCACCATCAATAATGATAGGGGAATGCGCACCTAATCATAGGGGAATGCGCACCCTAAAAATATACAAAATCAATAATGATAGGGGAATGGGCAGCTAATCATAGGGAAATGCGCACATAATCATAGGGGAATGTGCACCTTAAAAATATTCACCATCAATAATGATAGGGGAATGCGCACCTAATCATAGGAAAATGCGTACCTAATCACAGGGGAATGCGCACCCTAAAAATATTCACCATCAGTAATGATAGGAGAATGCGCACTTAATCATAGGGGAATGCACATCCTAAAAATATTCATCATCAATAATGATAGGGGAATGCGCACCTAATCATAGGGGAATGTGCACCCTAAAAATATTCACCATCAATAATGACAGGGGAATGCGCACCTAATCATAGGGGAATGCGCACCATAAAAATACACATCAATAATGATAGGGGAATGTGCACCTAATCATAGGGGAATGTGCACCCTAAAAATATTCACCATCAATAATGATAGGGGAATGCGCATCCTAAAAATATTAAACATCAATAATTATAGGAGAATGTGCACTAATCATAGGGGAATGCGAACCCTAAAAATATACATCAATAATGATAAGGGAATGCGCACCTAATCATGGGGAATGCCCACCTGATCATAGGGGATTGCGCACCCTAAACATATTCACCATCAATAATGATAGGGAAATGCGCACCTAATCGTAGGGAAATGCGAACCCTGAAAATATACATCAATATTGATAGGGAAATGCGCACCTAATCATAGGGGAATACGCACCCTAAAAATATACAACATCAATAATGATAGGGGAATGGGCACCTAATCATATGGGAATGCGCACCCTAAAAATATACAAAATCAATAATGATAGGGAAATGCGCACCTAATCATGGGGAATGCCCACCTGATCATAGGGGATTGCGCACCCTAAACATATTCACCATCAATAATGATAGGGAAATGCGCACCTAATCGTAGGGGAATGCGCACCCTAAAAATATACAAAATCAATAATGATAGGGGACTGCGCACGTAATCATAGGGGAATGCGCACCATAAAAATATACAACATCAATAATGATAGGGGAATGTGCACCTAATCATAGGGGAATGCGCACCCTAAAAATATACAAAATCAATAAACATAGGGGAATGGACACCTAATCATAGGGAAATGCGAACCCTGAAAATATACAACATCAATATTGATAGGGGAATGGGCACCTAATCATAGGGAAATGGGCACCTAATCATAGGGGAATACGCACCCTAAAAATATACAACATCAATAATGATAGGGAAATGCGCACCTAATCATAGGGGAATACGCACCCTAAAAATATACAACATCAATAATGATAGGGGAATGGGTACCTAATCATAGGGAAATGCGCACCTAATCATAGGGGAATTCACATCCTAAAAATATTCATCATCAATAATGATAGGGGAATGCGCACCTAATCATAGGGGAATGTGCACCTAATCATAGGGGAATGCGCACCATAAAAATACACATGAATAATGATAGGGGAATGTGCACCTAATCATAGGGGAATGCGCACCTAATCATAGAGGAATGTGCACCCTAAAAATATTCACCATCAATAATGATAGGGGAATGCGCACCTAATCATAGGGGAATGCGCACCCTAAAAATATACAAAATCAATAATGATAGGGGAATGGGCAGCTAATCATAGGGAAATGCGCACATAATCATAGGGGAATGTGCACCTTAAAAATATTCACCATCAATAATGATAGGGGAATGCGCACCTAATCATTGGAAAATGCGTACCTAATCACAGGGGAATGCGCACCCTAAAAATAGTCACCATCAGTAATGATAGGAGAATGCGCACTTAATCATAGGGGAATGCACATCCTAAAAATATTCATCATCAATAATGATAGGGGAATGCGCACCTAATCATAGGGGAATGTGCACCCTAAAAATATTCACCATCAATAATGACAGGGGAATGCGCACCTAATCATAGGGGAATGCGCACCATAAAAATACACATCAATAATGATAGGGGAATGTGCACCTAATCATAGGGGAATGTGCACCCTAAAAATATTCACCATCAATAATGATAGGGGAATGCGCATCCTAAAAATGTTAAACATCAATAATTATAGGAGAATGTGCACTAATCATAGGGGAATGCGAACCCTAAAAATATACATCAATAATGATAAGGGAATGCGCACCTAATCATGGGGAATGCCCACCTGATCATAGGGGATTGCGCACCCTAAACATATTCACCATCAATAATGATAGGGAAATGCGCACCTAATCGTAGGGAAATGCGAACCCTGAAAATATACATCAATATTGATAGGGAAATGCGCACCTAATCATAGGGGAATACGCACCCTAAAAATATACAACATCAATAATGATAGGGGAATGGGCACCTAATCATATGGGAATGCGCACCCTAAAAATATACAAAATCAATAATGATAGGGAAATGCGCACCTAATCATGGGGAATGCCCACCTGATCATAGGGGATTGCGCACCCTAAACATATTCACCATCAATAATGATAGGGAAATGCGCACCTAATCGTAGGGGAATGCGCACCCTAAAAATATACAAAATCAATAATGATAGGGGACTGCGCACGTAATCATAGGGGAATGCGCACCATAAAAATATACAACATCAATAATGATAGGGGAATGTGCACCTAATCATAGGGGAATGCGCACCCTAAAAATATACAAAATCAATAAAGATAGGGGAATGGGCACCTAATCATAGGGGAATGGGCACCTAATCATAGGGGAATACGCACCCTAAAAATATACAACATCAATAATGATAGGGAAATGCGCACCTAATCATAGGGGAATATGCACCCTAAAAATATACAACATCAATAATGATAGGGGAATGGGTACCTAATCATAGGGAAATGCGCACCTAATCATAGGGGAATTCACATCCTAAAAATATTCATCATCAATAATGATAGGGGAATGCGCACCTAATCATAGGGGAATGTGCACCTAATCATAGGGGAATGCGCACCATAAAAATACACATGAATAATGATAGGGGAATGTGCACCTAATCATAGGGGAATGCGCACCCTAAAAATATACAAAATCAATAATGATAGGGGAATGGACAGCTAATCATAGGGAAATGCGCACATAATCATAAGGGAATGTGCACCTTAAAAATATTCACCATCAATAATGATAGGGGAATGCGCACCTAATCATAGGAAAATGCGTACCTAATCACAGGGGAATGCGCACCCTAAAAATATTCACCATCAGTAATGATAGGAGAATGCTCACTTAATCATAGGGGAATGCACATCCTAAAAATATTCATCATCAATAATGATAGGGGAATGCGCACCTAATCATAGGGGAATGTGCACCCTAAAAATATTCACCATCAATAATGACAGGGGAATGCGCACCTAATCATAGGGGAATGCGCACCATAAAAATACACATCAATAATGATAGGGGAATGTGCACCTAATCATAGGGGAATGTGCACCCTAAAAATATTCACCATCAATAATGATAGGGGAATGCGCATCCTAAAAATGTTAAACATCAATAATTATAGGAGAATGTGCACTAATCATAGGGGAATGCGAACCCTAAAAATATACATCAATAATGATAAGGGAATGCGCACCTAATCATGGGGAATGCCCACCTGATCATAGGGGATTGCGCACCCTAAACATATTCACCATCAATAATGATAGGGAAATGCGCACCTAATCGTAGGGAAATGCGAACCCTGAAAATATACATCAATATTGATAGGGAAATGCGCACCTAATCATAGGGGAATACGCACCCTAAAAATATACAACATCAATAATGATAGGGGAATGGGCACCTAATCATATGGGAATGCGCACCCTAAAAATATACAAAATCAATAATGATAGGGAAATGCGCACCTAATCATGGGGAATGCCCACCTGATCATAGGGGATTGCGCACCCTAAACATATTCACCATCAATAATGATAGGGAAATGCGCACCTAATCGTAGGGGAATGCGCACCCTAAAAATATACAAAATCAATAATGATAGGGGACTGCGCACGTAATCATAGGGGAATGCGCACCATAAAAATATACAACATCAATAATGATAGGGGAATGTGCACCTAATCATAGGGGAATGCGCACCCTAAAAATATACAAAATCAATAAAGATAGGGGAATGGGCACCTAATCATAGGGAAATGCGAACCCTGAAAATATACAACATCAATATTGATAGGGGAATGGGCACCTAATCATAGGGAAATGCGAACCCTGAAAATATACAACATCAATATTGATAGGGGAATGCGCACCTAATCATAGGGGAATGGGCACCTAATCATAGGGGAATACGCACCCTAAAAATATACAACATCAATAATGATAGGGAAATGCGCACCTAATCATAGGGGAATACGCACCCTAAAAATATACAACATCAATAATGATAGGGGAATGGGTACCTAATCATAGGGAAATGCGCACCTAATCATAGGGGAATTCACATCCTAAAAATATTCATCATCAATAATGATAGGGGAATGCGCACCTAATCATAGGGGAATGTGCACCTAATCATAGGGGAATGCGCACCATAAAAATACACATCAATAATGATAGGGGAATGTGCACCTAATCATAGGGGAATGCGCACCTAATCATAGAGGAATGTGCACCCTAAAAATATTCACCATCAATAATGATAGGGGAATGCGCACCTAATCATAGGGGAATGCGCACCCTAAAAATATACAAAATCAATAATGATAGGGGAATGGGCAGCTAATCATAGGGAAATGCGCACATAATCATAGGGGAATGTGCACCTTAAAAATATTCACCATCAATAATGATAGGGGAATGCGCACCTAATCATAGGAAAATGCGTACCTAATCACAGGGGAATGCGCACCCTAAAAATATTCACCATCAGTAATGATAGGAGAATGCGCACCTAATCATTGGAAAATGCGTACCTAATCACAGGGGAATGCGCACCCTAAAAATAGTCACCATCAGTAATGATAGGAGAATGCGCACTTAATCATAGGGGAATGCACATCCTAAAAATATTCGCTGGACAACTCGTATATGTGTGTCTAGTGTTGGCACGTGGGATGTGTACACTGTGCCCAAGTGACAAAGATAATTGAGGTACTCGCCTTGATTTCAACAGGTTGGAAGAGATCTCATCATCGACATCAGTGTTTGAATCCGAGTCTGTATCCACCTGAGTGGGTGGTAACTTAGCAGTACCAGATGTTGATGATGTGGGAAAATCTTTGGACGATCTTTTCACCACAGATGACTTTTTCTGAATGTGTTTCTTTGAGGGCGGGTGTGATTTCTGGTGGTTCTTCATCTTTTCGAGAGTACTGTCATCGGTTATTGCTCTACCACCTACAATAGCACCCATCACTTTTCTTTTCTTTTCTTTTCTTTGTGGGCTTTGCAACGCTGAACATAATCTCATCAAGGTGCGAGAAGAATCCTGTTGTAGACGATAACAAAGTGACATCGGCGACTTCTGATCATTTCCTTTTGTTCGTGTTGTTAAATCCTTCTGATAATATTGCCTGATCTTCAGAAGACTTGAACAACTAAGATGGCACAAAGTGCGATTTGTTTACTGCATGTCTGTCGAAAGGGAAAATTCCGCACTTTCTAAAAGATGCCTGCAGATTGACTTGTGTTAATGCCCTTGTGTATGCCTGACAACCCAATCGACATATACAATGCTTCTCAATGCCCTTTGTTGAATGTTCACGCATGTGTCTAAGGTTGCAAAAGCAACCAACATTCATTAGTTGAAGTGCATGCGAGGTATGTGCTGGAAGCACAAACAGGACGATGTGTCTTTCTCTCTCGCCCATTCACTCAGTGCTATGGAGACGTGCGACTTGTGACCGTTGTATAAGATCAACACTGGTTTCTCTGCTGTTGGCTGGACAGAGTACTTAACAAAGTGCTTTGCAAGATACTTCTGGAATATTTCACTGCTGGACCAGCCGAATCACTGACAGTTCCATTAGCTCCTGGCAACCAACCTTCCAATAGCTCGTCTCGCATTCGCTTGCCTTTGAAAATTAAATATGGAGGGATGGTATGTCAAGTGGCATTACCACATCCGATCACTGTCGTCGTGCTCGACCTCGGCAGTGTTACTGCAATTGGCACCGATTTACTGGAGGCAACACCGTTTGGAGGCTTGTGATTCTCGATTAGTCCTTTTTCATCTATGTTGTATATACGCTCAGGACTGTTCTTCGAGTCGTTGTCATCCAAAATCTTTTCCAAGTGGGAGTAGTAGCACGAAACTGTTTCTTCGGACGTTGCTTTGGCCCTCTGGACCTCGGCTTCTGCACCTTTAACTCAGTGTATCTCCCCATAGACCATGAATCCAACTTAAGAACACTGGCTTATCGGATCTTGTCTTCTTCCCTAAACAGATGACAAGATCATTTGCAATGGTCAGCACATCTTGTCTGGTGTAGCCATAACCGAAAGCTGCCATGTTCTGTACATGTGACACCAGTTTTTCTTCTTCATGGGTAGACAAGAATGTTCAGATCCGGATTTATGGCAGGCCGCATCAACTTTCCCACTGCATCGATCATGCAATGTACTAAGTGGAATACCGAATCTTCTTGAAGCTTTTCGAATGCCCATACCATCTTCCACAACAGCTACATATGCCTTGGAACTGTCTCATCCGAATATGATCTGTATCTTGACTTTTCTGGCCGTGGAATAGTCTAAAACACACAACAACAAAAAAAAACATAGTAAAAAATCACAAAGTGCATACATCAGAATTCTACATAAGAAATGGCCCGAATGGGCTTCCATACTTTTAAAAAGTTGACAGCAGTTCCCTCCCTTTGGTATTGTAGACCGCTAGTATAGATAGTAAACAAAGCAGACGACGCTTCCTCGTGAGCACTGAACTTTTCGTTTGTGTATTATTGGTGGGTTGTTTAATGATGATACATTTGCAAAAAGTGTCACAAGGCAAAATGACATAAGATTACTAGATATAGATGTCATACTTACGCATGGCAGTTTTACCCGAAGCATTTTTGTAGGGCTAGCGAAAATAGCCTGGCTGTCAACTTGCGACCCTTGATGACGTCACATCTCTATTTATATCGCGAGAAATCCCGAACAAAATGGCCTTTTGGAAACTAATGATATTCGAAAACTAATGACCGGTCGATATATAACGGGCGCGGCCATTTTGTACCATCCCAGTGAATACGCCCTCTGGCGAGCTGGTGGTTACGTAATACCTAACGTGTCACGTCAGGAATTAGTCTTCGATCTGAAGAAACAAAACATAACTAATTTTTGCGGATGCATCGCAATGTTCTGTAATAATATCCATCTCAGTAAGCCGACAACAAGTATATATATATACTACTCAAAAGAATTTAAGGGTCAGACGATATTTTCGACATTATTTTCTGAATGTCAATTATATTAGCTAGACCATAATGTCACGCATGGTATTGTTCCATTTTGACGAAAGTGGGTCTAAGCAACCCATAAATGAATTAAAATCCACTGTCATTGACACTGTCGACTAGTTCTAATGGCGAAAACATGCTTACATTTCCACGTCAATTAGGGCGAAAGCGAAAGGTCTGCTAAGTGCCCATAACTTGCTTTTTCACAAAGCGCTTCATTTGCACGCTTTGCACGTGTATTTCATGTTCCCAATGCTAAATTTCCGTATAATTGGAGCTTGCGTTCGTGTACAGTGCACACTCCAAATTCGACAATGGTACGACTTCAACTGACTATCGAAGATCGAGGAAGGGCTATTGCTTGGATTCAGGATGGCAATACGCAAAGAAATGTTGCTCTGAGACTTGGTGTCAGTCAAAGTGTCGTTGGCCGACTGTGGCAACGGTACCAAGCAACGAATTCTGTTCGAAATCGTCCACGTTCGGGAAGACCCCGAAGCACTACAAATAGAGAGGACCGCTACATCACCAATATGGCTCTACATCAACGCACAACCACTGCACGCCGATTACGTGACAATCTGCGGACTGCGACTGGAACTCGAGTGTCTGATCAAACCATACGCAATCGTCTGAGAGCCAATAATCTACGCTGCCGTCGCCAGGCTGTTCGACCACCACTCCTACCACGTCACAGAACGGCCAGACGTCACTGGTGCACGCTTCATCTGCGGTGGCAACGTGTTCAGTGGGGTCGAGTGATGTTCACTGATGAGTCCAGGTTTAGTCTCCAGTTCAACGACGGTCGGGTTCGTGTCTACAGACGTCCTGGGGAGCGCTTCGCTGACGTTAACGTTAGACAACGTCACCGGTTCGGTGGTGACAGCGTCATGGTGTGGGGCGGCATCTCTATCCACCACAGGACCCACCTCTATGTGGTGGATGGCAATCTGAATGGAATCCGCTATCTGAATGAGATTATCCGGCCGTTGGTTCTCCCAGGCCTTCAGCAGATTGGCGGCGGGGCAGTTCTGCAGGATGACAATGCCAGACCCCACCGCGCCAGGGTGGTAACGGACTTTCTCAGACAACAAGGTATCGCCAGGATGGATTGGCCAGCATATTCGCCTGACTTGGCCCCAATAGAAAACGCCTGGGACGAATTAGGCAGGAGAGTTCGGGATAACCATGCCCCTCCGGCCAACCTTCATGATCTGGGTCAACTTCTTATGGCAGAGTGGCAGGCCATTCCCCAAGAGTTCTTCAGACGTCTGATCAACAGCATGAGGCAACGATGTGTCGAGTGTATTCGCGCCAGGGGTGGATTCACACACTATTAAACGAATGTTCTAATGTGTAAAATCCATGTTTGACAACCTTCAACTTTGACAGCATGCCATGTGACTTTCTTGTATACAGTGACGTTTATTTGTGTTTTTTTGTAAATATGGAACAATAAATAAAAAAATTGGTGTAGTTTACATCATCAATCTAATACACTCTGAAACTTATTTGGTTATAAATTTTTGACCCTTAAATTCTTTTGAGTAGTATAATATATATTATTTTTTAATACAAAATAAACCACCATTGTCAAAGTGTTGAAACAACTGTATTGTGTTTTGTACATAAATGAACCCACGTACTGAAATAATAATCGGAGTGTTTTCTTGGTTAATTGGTATTTTCTTTCTGTGGCCTGTACCTGTGGTTCCTGATTGACAGGTGTATATTTAGACGGTCCCCAGACACTGTGTCTAGACACACTAAAAAGACGTGCCTCTTTTATTAAGATCACAAGGTATTGTTTGATAGCTGCGCGGACACCCCTCAAATCGTAATGGACATTATCAGCCGTCCTGCTTTATTACTGTAAGTAATTCTGTAAAATCCTTTATTAAGTGGACTTTCCCATCTAAAATCACAAAACTGACCAATTACATAGTCCCAAAAAAAAGAAAATTATCACTTGGGTATCGTGAGTGGTCGTTTTTGCCCGAACGTACCCTACCAATAGGCCTAATAATAAAAAAAATTATTTGGATTTGTTTAAAGAGAAAAATACTATAACTCCATTTCGTTCTATTGATGCAAATTGAAAGATATTTAGTTAAATAGTTTATTATACTATCAAGTCATTTATGTTGTTTTATAAGTCAGGGGTCATGTGCCTGAAGCTGTCGGTCGTTATGTCCTAGCAACGTCGCAAAAGTACAATAACGACACCATAACGATACGTTGAGCGACAGTTAGTCGAACGTGCAGCTACAGTATCGTTATACTGTCATTGGAAGCATGTCGTAGCATGGGAAATCCCTGTGTCGTTTGGTACAGAGGCGCGAAATTAAATTTTATATGACCTACTATATTGTATTAAGTTTTTATTATACTTTCAGGCCTCTTTTAGTGGCTAGGTTAAACATAATAAAATTCATATTGCGTACAATATTATGTAAATGTACATGTTTACAGAACATAACATATATATTTACTTCAATAGATATTTCGTTAAAACTGCACATAAACTGTATGTCGCAGTGTAGTGTGTACCATAGCATGCATGTACACCACCGTCCCTTAAAGCTAACTGTGACGCGTACGTCTACATATTTAGCACTTTTAGCAAACGACAGAAATGTGCGATAAAAGTGTGATTCTTGTGCAAGGCATGCTTTCTAATAGGCCTAGGTGTTGTGTATTCACATTATCTGTACAGGCACGGCTGACACATTAAGCATGACAAGTGATGGTGATCGTAAAGGAAGACCACAATTCACCTCAAATGAATTAGAGACCTTGGCAGACGCTGTTGGTCCTCACCAACTCATCATCAATTCGAAATTCAGCGACTGTATTACTAACAAGAACATGCATGAAAATCGCTGACAGATAGCATTATTGCTATCTCAGAAGTGTTGCGCGAACCTGAGAAATACGGAGGAAATGGCGCGATTGGGCATCGATTATTAAAAATAAAGAACAAAAGTGGAGAAACTTTCAAAAGAAGACAGAGGGTTGGGGCCGTATTATTGTCATGACTCTGGTAGAAGAGAAAGTTTTAGCATTGTTCGGTGAGACCGCGATAGAAGGTATATCTACAGGAATTGATAAGTCGACGTCTAAGCAAGTATCTACATCTTCAACACCTACAAGACCAGCACGCAGCACTATTGCTGCCAGGAATATGTCATGCAGCAGATCCCTTTCTGCATACAGTTAGCCGACAGGAATTATACACGCATCCATGCCAGTCGCTGTCCGTCTCCCCGCAGCCCTTCGTCCCCCCCCCCCCCACCCCAGCAAATCCACTGTCAGTAACAGAAGGTGTGTACTCTTCTTATATTGTATACCATTCATTTAAATATATGCAAAGCTGTTTTCTCTTTAAATGACGAGCACAACAATATGTTTAATATTTCATATGATTTATCATAATTGCATTTTTATATTACAGGAAATCGATTGAGCATAAATCTCTTACATCATCACCTAGGAAAACAGCCCCTTTGCCTGATGACCCTGCTGTCGAACTCGTTATCATCGAAAGAGAAAGGCTGAAGATCGATCAACAAATACTTGCAGTGGAAAAGGAACGTATAGAAGTTGAAAAATCTCGTTTAGCTGTAGAAAAGCAAAAACTGGCCGCAATAGAAAAGTTTATCTCAGCAAAACAAGGAGATGGGGGTGATTCTGACACAGCTTTATCATGTGTATTGTAATCTTGATTCGTTATAACAATGTACATGCTACTTGTATTTTTGATAACTAATAAAGTGTTCAAAGCCACATTAGTTGTTGAAGTGTGTCAATAACAGTTGCCTCCGGGTAGCTACTCCATCTCTTCGCAATTGATCGTCTCTAACATTGTTGACTTCGTGATCTACTACTTCATCTTGTACGTCACTTGTGTCAAAGATGACGTCATTTGGGGGATCTGGGATTAACATCTTTGAAAATGTTCTCAAGAACAGCAGTTGCAACGATGACAAGGACACATCGCTCTGGAATAAACACCATGCATCCTCCCGACTTATGTAGGCAGCGCAAATTTTGATTTCCACACACCAAATGTCCTCTAGCAGGAGCTTCTAGTGGTTGTATGGGCTGTTTTATGCTCTTCCTTGTCGTGATGCCGGCTGCAAGAACGGAGTATTTAGCCATAGTGTAATAGGGTATCCTGAATCTCCTAATAACATACCGCCATCAACTTGACCATTCTCCAACAATCCCACAAATCCACTATTTTTCCATATCAATGCATCATGTATTGTACCACACCCAATAGCCGATGTATTTTTCGTGCCGAGGTGTCCTTAAACATTCATTCATTGTGTTGCATCAGGCCATTTTACCACGATGTCCAAGAAAACACCATTTTACATGTACGTTCTGGAATTTGATGACAGTGGACTTTGACACTGCGTGTATGCACCTAGAAACGGAGTATCGGCTAATACCATGTACATCACCTGTTACTGCTTGACGTAGGGCTTCTACAATTTGTATCGATACCGGTAACGCAACACTTCTGCGCGTCTGTCTCTCGAGATCCACTTGCAATGCATTGAATAGATACAATATTCCTCTCCTATCCATTCTGTATGTCTTGTAATTCAATGTCGTACATGAAATCAAGAGGATCATTTCTATCCCTGAAAACTCTTTGCATCGTCTGTCTTCTATAAGGGCCATTTCGTAGCGTTACAACCATCGCAGTTCTCATTTTGCAGGATGTCGAATATTGACCCCGAATCGTACGATTAAAACAATATTCCGTGGGGGGTTTCATGCTCATCTACGACATACATTTTACTTAACGACACTCTAACAACAGGGTAGGAGCTGTTGTTAATATAACGATATCGCTAGTAATTAACACCCGGAACGACACTTTCTGGCACTGTTCCTCCACGACGGCTTAACGATGTCATTATGTACAACGATAGCTTCGGGAACATGGCCCCAGGTTGATAAAAGCGAATCGCCTTGTCGTAAATTGGAGCGTTTGTTTACACTGTGCTTAGAGGATTTGGACGGAGCTGACGTCAGTTCGCCCCAAGCTATACGTCACAAAAACGAAACAAAATGGCTGCCCCCAGTTAGCAGGAACAATCACGGTTTTTTATTAACTCTAAAATTACGCGTTTTTCATTTTTTAAAGTGTCAGTATGTATTGGTGGTCCGGGTATGCATCTTTCCAACACATAAGGCTCTTATTTGAGTTTACTCTCCCTTTAAGTCTATTTTGTAGATATGAATATCCTGCCCCCACCCCACCCCACAATCTTAGTGTTTTTTAGTCTCTATCTTCCTCTTTAGGTGACATATCCAATTATTACTATTATTTAGTGAAATTGTATTAGCTGAAAGTAATGTAGGGCTAGTGAATTTTTAATCGCGGCTAGTAAAAAAATTTAATCACTGATCCTATGGCTAGTAGATTGTATAAAAATTTCAGAAGCCCTGTGATGGTATGAAGCCCAAAAGTATTGAACATCAAAAATTTGCTTAATTGTTTAAAACTACATTCCCTGGAATATTTTTATTATTTAAGCATATAGAACAGAAAATCCAGTTACGTTTGGTGCATATATGACGCTGCACTCCGCATTGGTTTCACTACGCTGGTTTATCCAGGTCAAAAACAAAGCCATGATTTTGAAAGTGGAACACTTTTGACGGGCTTGTACCGATCTCTGTTTTCATTGGCTTATCACAAGTATAGAATTCCCCAACAATTTCGCAATTTTTGAACAAATTTAACTGTCTTGATTGAGGGGTCGTCTCATATCTCCTAAACATATTTATATCCATAGATGTATGGTACGACGCCTTTCCAGGGGTCGGTGAGTGGGGGATTTGCCTTGAAATTTTGAGTGGCCAGCTGTTGGCATACGCGTTACATGTAAGGGGGTGTTACTAATTACGTAACGCTCTAGGGGTAGAGGAAGAGGGTACTGTGTTCGATTTACGTAACATTTTTCAAGACTATATGTTATTGTTATTCATTATTTAGACCTAAAAAGGTGTTTTTTGGAAATGCGCGGTCAGTCTAGGATCGATCCCCATCGGCGGGTATACAAAAATATCCTGTGATATCCTGTCTGTGGGATGGTACATATAAACAATCCCTTGCTAAAAAAAAATGTAGCGGGTTTCCAATGCGCGTGTGCGGGGTTGGGGTTATACGAATTTTATATGGGGCCATGCTCCCCCAAAAATTACATTTCAAGTTTTTTTAAGCTTGGGCAAGTAAGGGTTTCGACCTCCAATACCCTCCAATACCCTCCCCCTGCACATGCACTCGATTCCTCTCTGAGATTATATGTCAAAATTACCAAATGTTAGACATCGAACAGCAGATGGAAGGAAGGATAGGATATGTTTTATTTAACGACGCACTCAACACATTTTATTTACGGTTGCATGGGGTCGGATGATTATCAAATCAATATGCTTTATCTTTGATGTTGTTAAACAAACCCCCCCCCCCTCCCCCAACTTTACCCTTTCCAAACGAAATAATATTTATTTGAATTTGTTGATTTTAACACGTAAAATTAAGAAGTGAAAACGTTCATTGTCTACTTTAGTATATTTTATTTTAAAAATATGTACATGATTAATGTATTACTAGTATACAAACTAAACTTTGAAAGTTCTACCAACACTTTATAAAATATCAATTCTGAAATAGGAAGGTACGACTGTCGATAATACGTTGTCAAGATCAAACCGGTTTTAACTAAAGACTCTAATACCGTATCCTCAACCGAACGTTCTTTGTACAGCGCAAGATTTCTCTTTTAATTTTTTGAGACGAACCCTACAATTTGAAATCGGCAAACGCACGTGTTAACTGAAACTGACAACAGGCTGTCGTTTGTGCTTTGCCGAGCTATGGCGGCACAGGCGAACACACACGACTTTTTTAAAAGTGCATTTGAGCTTGTATTTCACATTTGTACATGATGTTATAATATGGTAACCAGAGAATGTAACTTTAATTTTTATCTTGATGTGAATCATCATTTAATGTTTTGCCTTCACCATAGTTTGACATCCAATAGCCGATGTATTTTTCGTGCTGGGGTGTCATTAAACATTCATTCATTCATTCATTCATTCATTCAAAAATGTGTAGAACAATTGTCTTTGAAAAATATTGTGTTATTTACACAAATAATTTGTTTAAAATGAATTTGGAATGTCAGTGTAGTACAAAAATGTAGTACAAGTGTTACACGTAGGTTACTCACTGGTTACGCAAATATAATTCACATAACCGTACAACTGGTTACCTAGGTAAAAATTAAGCGAATCGTTACCTAAGATTTTGAAGAATTTTTTTTTAATTTAAAATAACTTCATATGGTTTTTTTTTATTTTTTAAACTAAAACTTATTTAAGGCTTTATGCCTGCATTTTATTAAATGCGGCAGACAGGAATTAGTTTCAGGTGAATTTATACGTCACAGAGCAATCAATTTCGATCGTGTTTCATTGAATGGTATGGCTGTGGCGACCGGGTCATCAACTAGGTGCAGCCTGTCATATGACTTAAATTCGAAATCACAGATATGTGTTTTATTGTTGTGTGTTATCTTAAATAAGGAATTATGTTCTCACGAACGGGGTGTGTACGAAAAAACGATAAATACTTGTCCGCTTGAATGCAGAAACGGGGCGGGATGTAGTCCAGTGGTAAAGCGCCCGCTTGATACGCGGTCGGTGGGTCCATTGGACTATTTCTCGTTCCAGCCAGTGCACCACGACTTGTATATCAAAGGCCGTGATATGTGTTATCCGGCCTGTGGTATGGCGTATATAAAAGACGCCTTGCTACTAATGGATAAATGTAGCGGGATTCCTCTCTAAGACTATATGTCAAAATTACCAAATGTTTAACATCCAATAGCCGATGACTAAGAAATCAATGTGCTCTAGTGGTGTCGTTAAACAAAACAATATGTAGAAACAGAGTGGACACCGATAGTGCTGCAACTCTGAATCTAAACGATAAACCCGTTATCCGCGATCAAGACCGAATGGGCATCTGGCCCCGGACCACAATTAATTACACTATGTTTTCTCATATAGCCCCAGTGGCTGTAGCACTTTTATTCATTCAATCAGGCCATTGGCATTTCACAAGAAACCTTACCTGCCTGGGGCCAATGAACTCTTAAAAGGACGACCTCTGTTGTCCACCTCTTTTTCACGTTATATCAATGTAAACAAACACACGTGGGCTAAGGGACCGAATCACACCCATTTCTGTGCATTTTATACAAATGTTGCATGACTTCAAGGTGCTGTGGGGGACAGTATGCAGTATCCAGTGTAAACCAAGTGCACATATTCACTAACTGCATCCTCTTCCCTGTCAAACCCAGTATAACAATTTAGCATACAAAGCAGCTCCCCGGCCATTAATCACATAACAAGAAAACTATATTTTCTCGCATTCGTTTCCGTATTTTGGGCAACCAAATGGGTGGATAACTCTAGTCTGATGCCATCTGGTAAAATAGTGGTTGATTCCATGAATCTCTATCTAGTGTCTCGTGTATAAGAGGACAGCCACTAGCGAGGAGATCCTCTATTGGACAATACGTTCTTCTTGCACCGCCACAAAGAAGACCAATTTTCTGAATCAAACCTAGCACATGACAGAGAACATTGGAATAAATACAGCTGGTGCCAAACAGCGGGGGGGGGGGGGGGGGGGGGAGCACACACACATACACCCCCACACACACACAGAGAGACAGACACACACATACAAACATACATACGACACCCTCGGGACCAAGTAAAACTTCCGGTATATATATATACACACATACACACACATGTACATGTACATATAAACTGCTGCTACTGGATCGTACGAAAACAAAAGAAAGTGATCCACAATTCTCTTCCTGTCATATGCATGCTTTCACATGCAACATTTCACTACATAATATTTGGCCACCAGTAATCTGTGACCCATTCATGACATTATTATTCCTACCAATGTTGTTTGTTTTATTCAAGTAAGTTAAGCTTACTATTGTTAGCTTTTGTCGCGATTTTTTTCTTTTCATTGGCATCCCAAAAGTGCTACTCTAATAGTAATGTAAGCGTAATGTAGAACGGTAGCCAGTCTTAATGTGAGTACCAGACGTTTCGTCCCCGAACCAGTTTGCCACAAATCAGTTCGACCTCACTAATGAAATACTGCAAATGTGGCAATGTACCAACATAAAAATAACATTGGTCCCAAGTTTGTCACTTTATTATTAAACTGTGGGGCTTTTAGGAGTTTTTGTTGATGAGTTTTGGTGTTTGTGGCAATGTTGTTAATTGCTGCACTAGGTATAATAACTTTATTTACACTGATGAATATATTTAGCATGTTTTACTAGACAAGCCATAAAGTAGGTCTGTGCCTAAAAAAAGAAGTAGAAAACGTCTGCCACTTATGTGGATTGATTTATACTTTTATTATTGAATACATAACATTCCAATAAATAATACAAATGTGTATTGTTATGTATCTCTTTAGTTTTTGTTATTTTATAAATATGTCAAACATGGCGAAAATGGCGTTTCCCCGTGATTTAAACTACTGTTTTGAAAAGGACGTTCGCGCGCTTTAAAAATTAAAATACCAGATAATTCCGGAAAATTATGTCCATTAGGTTGATCGCCCTGAATTAATTGACATAGGTGAAATTAAGAGACACAGATGAAATGAAGACGTCTCAGTGGTATTAATAATTAATAGACGTCGCCGAATGGCGATAACTAAATCAATACTCTCGAATTCTGTCTGTCAGGGGCTTTTTTCTTCTTAATAGGGGCAGGACGTAACCCAGTGGTAAAGCGGTCTGGGATCGATCCCTGTCGATTGGCCCATTGGGCTATTTCTCGTTTCGTGGTATGTGCTATCTTGTATGTGGCAAAGTGCATATTAATTCATCCCTTGCTACTAATGGGACTACTAGTATGTAGCGGGTTTCCGCTCTAAGACTATACGTCTAAATTACCAAATGGTTGACATCCAATAGCCGCTGATTAATAAATCAATGTGCTCTAGTGATGTCGTTAAACAAAACAAACTTTTACTTTTTTCTGTTTTTATTTGTTTGTTTGTTTTTAATTTTGTTATTGTTTTGGTTTTGGATTTTCTCTTTACTTTAATCAGGGATCCCACATAGTTCGCTAAAAAGTAGTCCCATCACCGTACCAAAACAGAGAGGAGGGGCTGGAGGCCAGAAAATACGAAAATATGTCCGTTTCGGGGGGGGGGTTATAGTTATTTTAACAACATCACTAGAGCACATTGATCATTGATTTATTAATTATCAGCTACTAATGTGAAACATTTTGTAATTTTGACAATTGTCTTAATGAGGAAAAGTTAGTTTGTTTTGTTTAACGACATCACTAAAGCACATTAATGAATTAATCATCGGCTGTGTTCATATAGAGAGAGAGACCACAGACTGTATAGCGTAGCGTAGCGCGCATCAGTGTTCCATCGACTGGTACTAATCATACACCTATAACCTCAGACCAGGACCCGAGCGCCCGTGCTTTGATCATCTCTCACGGGCCATTTTTTCCAAATCAATCTCCTTGTTAATACAAACGACATCATTGCTATTTTCTATAGGCGTCGGAAGCGGAAGGGTAAGAAAGCTGACCCCCCACACACACCCATACACACACCATATTGAAAGGCAAATTAATACATTACTGCCCCTTCTCCATGTTAAGTTACAAACATTGATAGGCGCAGACCCTTTCAGCCCGTGAAAATGGACACTAAATTTGGTTAATCTACAAACCTGCAACATACATTTGGATAAGGTTATAACAGAGAGAAGCTGAAGTCTGTGATGTTTAAACACTAGGGTCTGTCACTTTAATTGATTTGATTTGGGGCAAAAAGTCCGGGAAACAAATTTTCGTATCCCCTAAGTTCAAGGACCCCAATTCGGTCAAAATGGGTAAATCGTCTTGAAAGTCAGACTTGATCTAAAATGATATATGATAAAGCTCAATATATCGAGGTATTGTGGAAAAAACATCCTGAAAACTATATGTGGGACAGATAGACAGACAGACAGACAGACAGAGCCATACAAACAGAAGGATGGAAATGAAACCTATAGTCCACACCGGTTGGGCCGATATGGGACTAATAATCAATGTGGATTGTGTTCATTGAATAGCACTTAATTATTATCAGTCCAAAGTTCTTTTAAGTGACAATTAATGTATTCAGTATTCAACATAGTAGTGGAGAGTGCATATTATATGTATAATTATAACCAGGGGAGTGCAAATAATAGTAACTGGTGGAGTGCAAATTATACGTATAATAATGACTGTGGAGTGCATATTCATGTGAAGTGCAAATTAAATGCTACACTAGTACCGGCTCCCACCCAGAGCGAGTTTTAACGACTCAATGGGCAGGTGTAAGGCCACTACACCCTCTTCTCTCTCACTAACCACTAATCCATTGTCCTGGACAGACAGCCCAGATAGATGAGGTGTGTGCCCAAGGCAGCGTGCTTGAATCTTAATTGGATATGAGCACGAAAATAAGTTAAAATGAAATTTCTCAGACGAACGTGTGTTTTTAGAATTATGAAAAATAAAGCATTTTGGGATATTGTAAAAACCGGGATGACCAGAACCACTTAAGGTTTACGAAAATTAATATTTTAAATAACAAAATGTAATTACTTCTAATTTAAACTATCAAAAACTACTTTAAAACGATCATTATGGTATATTACTAAAAATGTAGAACAGGTGAAATTTCTTTAAATTTAGCAAAAAGAATGCGGCAGGATAAGGCTTAAGATCGATTATGAGTAATAAATAGGATGTTAAATATAGGATATTAAATATAGGATATTAAACGAGCTTCCATTTCTTATCATGTTTATGTCCCGAGTAAAATTATCTTCAATTGTCACGAGCTTTAGCTTTATAATTACGTCATATAAAGGTGAAGAAAAAGAAAAAGCAAACAATAACAGAATTTTTTTTTTTTTTTTTTTAAATAGATAATTAAACTGAAAAAATCCTAGACAGACTATTGATTTATCGAGACTCAGGTTATCACCATTGGTGACATCAGTTAATTATTAATACTTACGAAAAACTATTTATTTTATCTATGTTTAAATAATTTCATCTATGTCTGCTATATAAATATACATGAAAGATTTCTTGACGCTGTTAGTCATCTCTCATAGCAATGAGCTTGATGTGTGTTATTGTTAGAGCAATAGGACTATCGGTGTCCACTCTGGTCCTGTGGCCAACAGTAAAGAGCGGCACATCTCCAGTAACTACCGACCTGTTTGTTGAAGACTTACATTTACAGAATGTGGATCCTTCAGAGAGTTATTCAATAGCTAAAGTGAAGTCGAGAAGTACAATAGAGTGCGCTATTGTGTGCTCACGTGATCACAACTGCCAGACGAACACTTTTGAAAAGTCGTCTGGTGACTGTTTTCTTTACGGTGCGACCGTCACCGCCCAAGAAACTTGTTGTGCAAGTTGTAAATCTCGTCAACAACCTACTCAAGGTCCCAGTCAAGGACCCACTCAAGGACCCCGTGACGTTATTAGATACTACACCCACCCAGGACGTGGTAAGTGTGTCGTATTTTGTTTTATTATCCATATGGTTCAACATAACCGAGTTAATACGAAGCATACGTGTAATAACAAGTGTAAACAAGTGACGTAACATGACGTTGTTTCTCCAGTCCTAGCTCAGACTGTGCATTTGAAATATGACGTCATTTCGCCGTCTCCTTGTCGTTGTGGCTAGAACATTTTGAGTTGGATCTTGTTATTCATAACGAAAACAACAATAATATGGATAATAAAGAAGTTATTTTATACTAGTGTGTGAGTCGTACTAATTTTACGAAACTTGTGTCAGGATTCATGTATTACCCTCGCTCTTGCTCGTGTCCGGTAGCAGAATGCCCGGGGTTTTTTGGTTGTTGTTGTTTTGGGGGGGGGGGGGGGGGGGGGGGGGGGGGGGGGGGGGGGGGGGGGGGGGGGGGTTGGGGGGGGGGGGGGGGGGGGGGGGGGTACCAAAATTTCTCCGACATATTTTTTCTCTATTGATTATTTATCACTTGAGAGTTGGGTGTATATAAAGATATCCAGGGTGATGTAGACCTGTCACATTTGAGCAATTTGAAATTATTCAAGATGGCCGCGGACACACACAAAAATGCACCGAAAATGCCTTATAGTCCTGCAGCAAAGTCCCGCAAAGGTGAAGTGTACCGGGACCGAAAGTATAACATTTGTCACCAGGCTGGAAATTAATCTCTGGGGTGCAGAATTCATGGAAATATAAGATGACATTTTCTAAAGTCGGTCCGAACAAGATGGCGGCATTTTTCCAAAATGGCCACCAATCCATCAATAAAATTGTATATCTTTAGAATTACAACACTTGGGCAGGTGATCTTGGTGTCAAAACTGATGTTTATGGAGTCAATAAGTTCATCAAAACGGTTTGTTATACTATCAGATAATTGGTTGTCAAACAGTTAATATGGCTCTGACGAAATTGGCGGTGTTTCTGTCATGAAAATCTAATAATTTGTGTTGGAAAAACACTTTTTATGTGAAATATTAAATTTTAATGATTGATAGGTTTAGTTGACATGTTTTGAAGAATACTCAAACAAAATTTAAGCTAAAATTGCAACTGTTCGTCTAAAATGATAAATCAAGATGAGGTATATATGCTATTCCATTGATCAATGAGTAAGCGTTGTTGTCATTACAGAGCTATTAGCACTCACAAGTTATCACAACAACACCACCAAACCATGAACGAATTAATAATGAATTAATGAGAGAGAGAGAGAGAGAGAGAGAGAGAGAGAGAGAGAGAGAGAGAGAGAGAGAGAGAGAGAGAGAGAGAGAGAGAGAGAGAGAGAGAGAGAGATAGCGAGAGAGAGATGTTTTATTTAACGACGCAATCAACACATTTTATTTACTATTATATGGCGTCAGACATATGATTAAGGACCATGCAGGTATTGAGAGACCAAGCCCGCTGTCGACTAGCAGCAACGGTTCTTTTATATGCACCATCCCATAGACAGAGTAGTACATACCACCGCCTTTGATATACCAGTCGTGGTGCACTGGCTGGAACGAGAAATAACACAATGGACCCACTGACGGGGATCGATCCCAGACCGACCGCGCATCGAGCGCTTTACCCCTGGGCTACGTTCCGCCCTATGAATTAATGAATAAATGAATAATGAATGAATGAATGAATGAATTAATTAATTAATTAATTAATTGTTAACAAATCCATAAAACGAAAACCACTGATGGAAATATATAAATTGAGTACACATTGCTATGCATATTACCGACAACTGAACTGAACTTTGTTTACACTCTTGCCGTAATTCAACGGCATATGAGGTACATTGTAAAAATATAATTAAATAAATAAATGACAAGATGGCACATTCATCATAATAATGTACATCAGATAAAACAAGTGTATATCTATGGGTTCATTACTGCATTTGAAGACATACATTGCATATACAAATAAAATGAAATTGTAAAAACATGGATTTCAGCCATGGGACTTAAGAATATGCATAATTTGTTCACAGAAAACTGCTAGCTTTCTGAGAACACCAGGTTCTTTTACCGTCAAATAGCATTCTAAATTTATAGACATTTGGTCTAGGTTGGCAACACTTTGGTATTAGTCTTGTTCTTTTATCGTTAAAAAAGGACAACACATTATATAATGAAATTCATCACCAATTTCGTTGTTTGTACACAGAAAGCATGTTCTATTTGTTAAAGTTTTTTTTTTCCATCTGCCGTTTTCAATGGGAAGATAATGATTCGAGTCGAAAATGTAATAATGGTAACTAATATTTTTTCTCTAAATTAGTTAAATATTTGATTTAAACAGTCTGTAACAAGATGCTTTAGATGAGTTAACAATGTCATCGTGCCATGTTTGTAAGAACTGATCCTGTAATCTTAAAACAATTCTTTCTTTTTTTAATAGATTTACATCTGGTAGCTGGTTATACTGTACAGTCCATACATTACTATATCCAACGTCATTCAAGACAGATTTGATAAACTTTAATCATTTATGATCACATATTCCATTTTTATAATCATTCAGCAGTAATTCATATATCAAGAATGATATCTCTGTGTGTTTTCCAGTTATTAGTTTAAACCAAAAAGTGATTATTCTTAATTTGACATCAAGGGAGAGTGGGTAACGTCCCAGTTCTCCATAGAACATATTCACAGGCGTTGACTTCTCAACTGACAACAGAAGCTTCATGAATTTATTTTGTAACGTTTCTAAATAACATAAGTTTTCAAAACCCCAAATCTCGCAACCATATAAGAAAATAGGTTGTACCATACAATCAAACAATTTCAAAAGGACTTGTACAGAAAGGTCATATTGTCTTCCTTGTTTTAAGATAAAATACATAGCATTTTCGGCTTGTGTTAGTATTAGTAAATTTGTTAGACTTATGAAAAATTATTCCACGGTACTTGTAGATCTCTACATTCTCTAAAATTATGTTTCCTAAATTAAACAGGTTTTTTTATAGTCCTTCTTTCTACCACCAAAAATTAAAACCTTACTCTTCGTGCAATTGACTGAGCCCATAAACATTTATTTTGACACCAAAATCACATTTCTAAGTGCTGTAGTTCAGACGATATACAGGTTTATAATGACTGGTGGCCGCTTTTCAAAACGGCCGCCATCTTGTTCGCACCAACTTTAGAAAATGTTATCTTATAATTTCATGAATTCCACATCCTAGAGATTAATTTAAGCCACAGTGACAAATGCTATACTTCCTGTCTCGGTTACTAAAAAACTAAGACTCTTTTTCAGCCTCTGCTTCAGGACTATTAGTTAAGATTAATTCGCCTTTATAAAAGACAGAAACATGGCTAAAATGTCTTGTATTAATGTATTTTCCACAAAGATATTTACAATTCTGTTTTACGCTTCTAAAATCTAGTAATGCTTAGTAGCATCCATTTTTATATCCAGAGAGTGCACCACGACTGGTACATCAAAGGCCGTGGTATGTGCTATCCTGGCTATGGGATTGTGCATATAAAAGATCCCTTGCTGCGAATCTAAAAGAGTAGCCCATGAAGTGGCGACAGCGGGTTTCCTCTCTCAATATCTGTGTGGTCCTTAACCATATTACCGTAAATGGCATGTGCTGAGTGCGTCGTTAAATAAACCATTTCCATTTTTAAATCCAGTATGACCACTATAGAACTGAAAGATAATCATATTTTAAAAAAACTATCTAGACGCAAAAAGACAACATTGTTGATGTTTTAAGAAATAATGTTATATAGCAATGGCATAATTACTGACAAATCAAGATGGCTGGCATAATGATAGCCAATATAACCACCGCAGAACACGTTAGCTGCAAATCTTACAGATCATATCAAGATGACCAAATTAGTTACATACACTATTGGTCATCATAATATCTGTTTTAGTCATGGGAAAAAATCATTAATTGCTATTAGATTAGTTTAAACATAAATATTCTGGCTATACTTTGCCCATAACCAAATTGTCTCTTTAAGCCTACCGCAGACGACAGCTATCAGCTGAGCTAAAAGTTATTGGAGACGTTTTGCTTTACTTGCTAGCTCACGGCAATTTCACCGCACACGATGGGCTCAGTGCTGAGATAGTTTGCTTACCACTGTCACAATTACGTCACGCTGGCGCACTTTTTGGGTTTCCACTCGTCAGGATATAGGGGCACAGAAATTTCTTTAATAATCTTTGGGTACTTATATTTTCAGTGAATAAGGGATATATTACTAAGGGAGTTACGTCTACTGTAAACGTAGTTCCAACCCAGTGGACGAACTGTTCTCAACGCTTCCCTTAAAACTAAAATTACTTCTGATATTAGCTACTATATTGTCATCAGTTCGTTAATGACTGCGTGCATTAGACTCCGTTCGAAATGTGTATGCTGTTGTTTTGTGCCGATGAACCGCTAAAGAATTGAATTGAGCTAAATGCTGATCTAGTTTGCTTACCACTGTCACGATTACTTCACGCTGATGCACTTTTCGGGTATATGTGTGTGTGTGTGTGTGTGTGTGTGTGTGTGTGTGTGTGTGTGTGTGTGTGTGTATGTGTGTGTGTGTGTGTATATATCATGGGCGTACATAGGGGAGGGTTCGATGGGTTCGACCAACCCCCCCCCCCCCCCCCCCCCGAAATCGCATTTTTTTATAATTTAATATATCTGACATTGATATCTGACATTATTATATTTACTCAACATAGAAATATATGTCCAATATCTCTGCAGTCGATTTTGGAACCCCCCTTTTCAAAACTCAACATAGAAATATATGCCCAATATCTCTGCAATCTATTTTGGAACCCCCCTTTTCAAAATCCTATGTACGCCCATGTATATATATATATATATATATATATTTATATGCCGTAGACAATGGTCTGAGTGTAAATAAAGATCAGTTCAGTTCAGTGAGATTTTTGCACCGATAGATATTTTCTCATGACTACGCGAGGCAAGATCGTCCCCACACGAAATCTATCAGCTGAGTAAAAAGTCTCTAGTAACGTTTTGCTTACCTGATAACTCTCGTGTGGAGCAGGCTTTAAATATTATATTTACTGGGTCGACGTTTCTGCTGGTGGACTATTAGTCCCCGTTACAATATTAACACAAACTGTCACATTAGTTTCAAACAAAATGTCTGCCAGCAAGCGTTCTTAACTACGGTTACTTGGGCTTCCATTTGTGTGCAAGACCTGGTTAGCCAAGCGGTTAAGGTCGCGGGCTGTCAAATGTCATGCGAATCGGTGCAATAGGTTCAAATCAGAATGCTTACATGTATGCAGTGTCATCACTGATGACCTGGTGAACGAGATGAAGGACGATGAAGGTCTACCGACTGCCCTCGGTGGTGTAGTGGTTAAGCCATCGGACATAAGTCTGGTAGGACAGAGTTCGCAGCCTGGTACCGGCTCCCACCCAGAGCGAGTTTTAACGACTCAATGGGTAGGACCACTATAATCCCCCCTCTCTCTCTCTCTCTCTCTCTCTCTCTCTCTCTCTCTCTCTCTCTCTCTCTCTCTCTCTCTCTCTCTCTCTCTCTCTCTCTCACTAACCACTAACAATTCACTATCTAACTAAGCCACTATCCTGGAGAGACAGCCCAGGCAGCTGAGGTGTGTGCCCAGAACAGCGCGCTTGAACCTTAATTGGATATAAGCACGAAAAATAAGTTCAAATGAAAAACATACGGGTCTACCATCACATACCTACCACAAGGAGGGGATGCCAGACAGAAAACTAATGCCAAGGACAAGAAAATATTGCGGAATACTATAGAGCTTTTCATAAACCCTCTAGACCTTAAATTAGCGTCCATATGGACTGGTGAATGTCGTGGTGTGTGCCCAGAACAGCGCGCTTGAACCTTAATTGGATATAAGCACGAAAAATAAGTTCAAATGAAAAACATACGGGTCTACCATCACATACCTACCACAAGGAGGGGATGCCAGACAGAAAACTAATGCCAAGGACAAGAAAATATTGCGGAATACTATAGAGCTTTTCATAAACCCTCTAGACCTTAAATTAGCGTCCATATGGACTGGTGAATGTCGTAACAGGAAAGTTCGTGGTCCACCTATTATCGTGTTATGTTCGCTTGGGCTTAGTATTTGAAATTGGGCTATTGCTCGTTCTTACCAGTTCACCACGACTGGTATATCAAAGGTCGTGATATGTGCCGTCCTGTCTGTGGGATGGTGCATATAAAATATCCCTTGCTGCTAAATGGAAAATGTAGCGGGTTTCCTCTCTAAGACTATTTGTCAAAATTACTAAATGTTTGACATCCAATAGCTGGTGATTAATAAATCAATGTGCTCTAGTCGTGTCGTTATAGAAAACAAACATTTGGTATTTGCAACATATATAAACATAGAAAAAAACATTTGTTCGTTATTTTATTCAGTGCGTCCACCATTACAGCCTTTGGAGCAAGAACCGCGGCCACGTAAGCAAACAATGTTAGACACTCTCTGACTTTAAACCCATCTGGGTAGAATAGCAGGCCTGGCCAGTTCCCTGGTAACAATATATATGTTCATGTGTCTTGACACGAATAGTATTGTCACAGTTGGACATTTACAACAATATTCAAAAGTAATTTAAATTTTAGTTGTGCAAATACTATTCGATTAGTTGTTATGGTGTCACCTGTCGATTATGCAATAACTTAGACTTTAGTTACTTAGAGGCTAGCAATCAGACCAATTAGTGTGAAACTAAATCACAGCAATCAAGACGCTACGGATTTTTGATTGATACCCCCAGCTGATACCGGCTCTGCCAACAAACATACCTCTTAATTATAATGTTAGCAGTTAGCGATTACAATTTATGATGTGACAATGAGATGAATTCCCAAGGAACACGAAGACGTGAACATGAGCAGGATCCTATAAAACTAGACTCAAGGACAGACCTATATAGAGATAGAGAGAGATCGAAGCGGGGACCCAAAGAGGACAGCGATTGAGGGGTCTCAGTCACAGTGTTAACGCTATCAATCACCTACGAGCTTAGACATATGTATATATATATATATAAAATGAAATGAAACATATAATGCTATGTTATATATATATATATATATATATATATATATATATATATATATATATATATATATAATATATATATATTATCTGAAAGAAAGAAAGAAATATCTTATTTAACGACGCACTCAACACATTTTATTTACGGTTATATGGCGTCAGACATATGGTTAAGGACCACACAGATTCTAAGAGGAAATCCGCTGTCGCCACTACATGAGCTACTCTTCCGATTAGCAGCAAGGGATCTTTTATTTGCGCTTCCAACAGGCAGGATAGCACAAACCATGGCCTTTGTTGAACCAGTTATGGATCACTGGTCGGTGCAAGTGGTTTACACCTACCCAATGAGCCTTGCGGAGCACTCACTCAGGGTTTGGAGTCGGCATCTGGATTAAAAATCCCATGCCTCGACTGGGATCCGAACCCAGTACCTACCAGCCTGTAGACCGATGGCCTGCCACGACGCCACCAAGGCCGGTATATATTATCTGTGTCAACATGTTGTTAACTTATTAATCATATTTAATGTTGTAAAGTAAAATACAAGAAACTACGCCACCAATTTGATACTTCTGTTCCTTTATTATAAACATTCCGGTAAAACAAAACAAAGAAAAACTACTCTGTGTTTGTATATTGGCTCATGAGCTATGTTACTTTAATTTTATAGTGAAAAGGTACTTGAATGTTGTCTTTCAAATTGTGTATGAACATTGGCTATTAAAAGCCATACAATTATTAGAGAAAATGAATGTAGATAAAGCACTGACAATGTTAAAGCAACTCATTGAAACGATTTCCCATTGGATTCATATAAGCTAGAAACCTCTGGGACAATATTGGGAGGGTGTTGGGTGCAGAGTCGGTTTATCCTAGTAGCACATGTAGCACGTGCTATGGGCTCCGCACTTCGGGGGGGGGGGGGGGAGGCGCTGTGGTGTGAACATTTATGTTCTCCAGGTTATTTTTTCCCTCTCCCCGAGAGGGTTGCAAAATATATATCCTGGGAAGGAGTGCCCACTGTTGTTTGTGCTACAGGCCCCGCGGATCCTTAAACCGGCTCTGGTTGGGTGGTACGGATTTGCCTCACTGAACCGCTCCTATTAAACAAACATTCTTCTCTTCAGACGTAAATTCATCATGGGTTCTGCTTTTTGTGGAGGCAAAATGCGCCAGAATCCACGTCGTCAACCTGACTGATAACACCTGGAAAACCACAAAAATACAAATGTATCAGATGGCGAAAGTGCAGTTAGACAGCTCCACCTGGCGATTGTACTGGGCGGATTTTGCCGGCAAAACGGTGGTATCGTCAGACCTAAATGGAAATCATCAAAAAATTCTAACCTCTGGTAAGAAGCTGATTGGTCTAAGTAGAGGGCAACAAGCATGACACAAATTTGACAGAAAGAAAGTAAAACCGAACTACAATTTACTAGTTGCAACGCTCTCTCGCTCTGTCTCTCTCTGTCTCTGTCTCTCTGTCTCTGTCTCTCTCTCTCTCTCTCCTGTCTGCTTGAATCTCCTCCACTCTGCACTCTGTCTGTTCCTAGCATGCCACCCCTCTCTCTCTCTATCTATCTGTCTCTCTCTCTCTCTCTGTCTCTCTCTCTCTGTCTGTCTCTCTCTCTCTCTCTCTCTCTCTCTCTCTCTCTCTCTCTCTCTCTCTCTCTCTCTCTCTCTCCCCCCCCGTCTGTTTGAATCTCCTCCACTCTGCACTCTGTCTGTTCCTAGCATGCCACCCCCCCCCCTCTCTCTCTCTCTCTCTCTCTCTCTCTCTCTCTCTCTCTCTCTCTCGTCTGCTTGAATCTCCTCCACTCTGCACTCTGTCTGTTCCTAGCATGCCACCTCTCTCTCTCTCTCTCTCTCTCTCTCTCTCTCTCTCTCTCTCTCTCTCTCTCTCTCTCTCTCTCTCTCTCTCTCTCTCTCTCTCTCTCTCTCTCTTTCTATATATGTATCACTGTGTGTACAGATACAAGCATGCACTCACACATACATGTGTATCCGTTGTTTTCTTCTTATAGGTCTTAGAGTAGTTGGATCTGCTCTCGATGCTAAAGCTCGTCGATTTTACTACATAGAATTATTTCATCGGATTACTGGCTCTGAGAACATTGATACCGGGAATATTGGCTTTGTGAACATTGATACCGGCCAGCAAACGGTTGTTGTCGAAAAGTTACCGAATGAAACTGCCTTTATTGTAATCCAAGTTTTCCCAGCTCTCAGGTAATGTCCATTCCAGCATGGGGTGGGAAGGGTGGGGAGAGACAGACTAGCAGACAGAGCGCGAACATTACAGGGCGTGTGCAGGAATGTTTGCAGGGAGGTCAAGACAGTGGCAGGCATAGATTATACGGGGGTCGAATCATGCTTCCCCCAGAAAATATATGGAAAACAAAATTGCTTGACCAGAGTGATTCGCTTCTTGGGTGCCCATTTTTGATGGAGGACGTTAGGCGCAATTTTGAACGGACAGCCAAAAGTTAAAGATAGGGAGCTACGTATAGTTTTAGAGATTTGTAAACCGAGAGTAGCTCGTTAATTGGACCTAGCTGGTGTTGATGTGTCTCCCTAGGTTGCCCATAGGGGCCCTTAAAAGGGCCTGATCAATTCAGATCCATGATTATTAGGTCAGATCAGGCCATAGGGCTTTACGTGCACATTCAGAGAAAGCTGTTGTAGCGCACGCCTGTCCTGGGCACAAGAGCCGGCCTAGGCCGGCTCCTCCGTCCAGGACAAGAAAGGTGGGGGTGGGGAGGAGGGGGGATCGCCTGCACTGGCAGGTGCAAGAGGGCACCAGCAGCCCGACCGTGGTCGGTAACAGGCGGAATGATTATTGCTTTTGCAACCCTTTATATCATAGCAGTAGTATCACTGCCTGGAAGGGCACAGGCTGGCAAATCGCACGTAACCGCTTCATGTTTATTTGCTGTTGCCATCCTGGATAAAATTTCTCTATATTAGAATATGAATATGAGAAATTAATTCGTTGCTAATTAAAACCCTGTATATGAGGTATAAATTACAGTTCAAGGTAAAACTAGAATGTAAGATATGAAGGAAGGAAGGAAATGTTTTATTTAACAACGCACTCAACACATTTTATTTACGGTTATATGGCGTCGGGCATATGGTTACGGACCACACATATATTGAGAGATGAAACCCGCTGACGCCACTTCATGAGCTACTCTTTTCGATTAGCAGCAAGGGATCTTTTATATGCACCATCCCATAGACAGGATATCACATATCACGGCCTTTGGTGTACCAGTCGTAGTGCACTGGCTGGAGCGAGAAATAGCACAATGGACCGCAATCCGACCGCACATCAAGCGAGTGCTTTACCACTAAGCTACGCCCCTGTAAGATATGACTACTACCTTCTTTTGGTGGCCGTTTTCGTGGTCATCTTGAACTTAAATGATGGTGCAATCACTCAGTTAGCAAGATGTTATGATTTCTTTGTCCCACAAAATTCAATTGTTAACATCAAAATATTTTACCAGTGGGTGCAAAATATCTGATAAATGCAGTTTCCTTGTTTCGGCTGCTATGGTAGAGGCCATCTTGAAATTAAATGAAGTTGTGATGCCTTTATTAGTTGTGGGTAGGTCATAATGAATTCCTGGACACCTAAACATAATAGATTTCAACTGTTTTGTCATAGGTGATAAAATATCCGAGATATTGCCAGTTGTGTGCTTTGGCAGCCATCTTGAATATTTTAAAATGCTCGATAATACTCACATTGAACGATGTGAAAATCATCGACATACAACGAGCAGTTCACACGAGTTTTAAACACTGGGTGATCATGTTGATTTGTTTATAGAAAATAGAGTAACTGACAGGATGCTAATTTAAAGTACACCCATCTCTCGTGGGAAGTTAGGCGTCTAAAGCTGTATCCTTCCGACCCCATATAACCGTAAATAAAATGTGTTGAGTGCGTCGTTAAATAAACCATTTCCTAAAGCTGTATCCTAACAGCGCTTTACCACTGGGCTACGTCTCGCCCCCGCCCAAAAAAAGGAGGATACCTGTCCTAGGTAAGGTCGACTTTCTACGGCGAGTTGAGGGGTGGGCTGGCACTCAGATTCGGGACTTGATTCCTCTTGGTCAACAAGTCTGCGATGACGACGTGGTACTCGGCGCCGCAGATGGTCTTCACAATCCTGTGTTTGGTGTGGCTATCCATTTCGACGAGTAGGATTGCTTGACGGAAGACCCCTTGGCGCCGGTGCGTCACTATCAGTCCCGATCGGTTGTTCTTAATCCTGAGAGAGTGGAGCTCGTAGTCACTTCCATCTGGAAGTGGCTTCCAGTCCTGGTTGGAAAACCTCCCCCTCAACGTCGCCGGGTCGGTGGTGTCCCCCTGGATGAGCTGTCTGAACTGGCTCTTGATCTTGCCAATGGCTAACTGCCATGCTTCTTGCTTGTCGACAGAGGGTGGCGGTTGTCTTTCCTCTTGCGGCTCGGCTGCTGGTAAAGACGCCTTCCGCGTGGCCGCCGCAACAACAACAGGCGCCGACTCGACGGGAACGGTAGGTAAAGTTAACCGCTTCACCGAAGTTGGCGCCTTGGGAGTGGAAGTCGGTGGAGCCGCCCTCGGTGCATGGCACATTCCTGTATCCAGCTGCGAGTAGGTCGCGTTGGGGGACTCTGGAGCCGTTGGCTGCCGTGTCCTCTTCTGCGGAGTAGGTGGGGGTGGCGACGCAGAAGGGACCGCCGCTGGCGGTTGAGCCGCCAGCTTTCTTCCCCCCTGAGCCCCTGGTGCACGCTTCTTCTTCCTTCGTCTTCTTCCAATCCTCTTCGTTGGAGCCGCGTCGTCGTACACCAAAGACACGGTCGCCCGTGACCCGGTGTACGCGACGCGAAATTCCAACAGCGTACTGAAGCTTGCTATCAAGCCCCCCGGGTGGGGTTGGGGGGGGGGGGGGGGGGGGGGACGGGGCAAGTTGAGAGTACAGGCGATTACGTCCAGCTGCATCGTGAGTTAGCTCGGTTATCCAATTGAAATCAGTGATTTCCAAAATAATCGCTCACATCGCTCGCGTCCAGTTAAGATATAGCTGAACTCTCGAACGGCAAACTTAAACATGACCTTTTTGTTATTTTGTGACCCACCCATTAAAAATACTGGGTCCGCCCCTGGTTTAATATCGTTTGGAGTTCCACATAACTAATTATGAACCGATTTAAGTCGGCAATAAAATGGTAAAAATGTTTTGTTTTTCAGATTATTATACTATACCCAGGCGCATTCACTGTGGCGCAGAAACTATGACGATATCACAGTGAAGAGGATACCTGGGTTCTCCTTTTATTGTTTAGGTTTTTATCTAGACAAAGCAGGTAAGCAGCACATGGATCCATACATGGTATAGTGGTTAGAGGATACCTGGATTCATATTCAAATGTTTAGGTTTTTATATTGATCATGCATGTAAGCAGGACACCTGGATTCACCTTCAAATGTTTAGGTTTATATATTGATCATGCATGTAAGCAACAAACGGAACCAGACTTGGTATAGTGGTTAGAGGATACCTGGATTCACCTTCAAATGTTTAGGTTTTTATATTGATCATGCATGTAAGCAACAAACGGAGCCAGACTTGGTATAGTGTGGGCTATTTGGGAGGATCATTTTGTCAGGTATGTTTGCACAGCAGTACTATTAACTAATTGTTAATTTAATAATCAAATAACGATACTTTATATTCGTATTTCTTTTTAAAATTCCATGGTCAAGTAAATTTTCAACTGAAGTTCAACCGGAAGAAATATATCATGGTGTTACGTGTTTTCGACAGGATCAGCGAAAGACATTAACATTAAAAAAAAGCAAAATATATTGTCAAAAACTAGGAAAGATTTTTGTCAACGAGTGATGTGCGAAAACCATATTTCACTCAATGAAATAGCCTCTATATATTGACCATGCATGTAAGCAACAAACCGAGCCAGACTTGGTATAGTGATTAGAGGATACCTGGATTCACCTTAAAATGTTTAGGTTTTTATATTGACCATGCATGTAAGCAAACGGAGCCATACTTGGTATAGTGATTAGAGGATACCTAAATTCACTTTAAAATGTTTAGGTTTTTATATTGACCATGTGTCACGGGGATTCTATAATTCCCGTAACTGAATAAAACACGATTATCAAAATATCTCTCCTAACTGTATATCTATTAGATCTCTCTGTAACAGGCGGTTAAACCCTAGTATGGCTCGTCTAGGTATGATCAGAGATACGATCTTATATAAAGTATATATTATTATAGCACGTTTAGCTCACTAGAAACACAACAAAACACAATACACTTTGGAATCTGTATTATCCTACGCTGACAAATGTACAGCCATAGTAGTTAATTAATAACAGCAATAATAACAACCCAGAACTGATCACTTAATTAGTTAATCTCTAGGTGTCTAGTTACACAATATGCGAATCACTTCACCGTTACACCACACCCACACGTGTGGTAATTGAGAAACGCTTCCAGGAGAAGTTAATTAATAAAGGAATTGCAACACCATTCCTAACTGGTTAATTTTTAATTAACCCTTACTACTCGTTCAGTAATGTGTGATAATTGAGAAACGCTTCTTGGGGAACTTAATTAATAAAGGAATTACAGCTCTATTCCTAACGGGTTAATTTTTAATTAACCCTAACTACTCATTCAGTAACCTTATAACACAGAATTAATACCGGTACCTATCACAATAAAGACAATAACCTACAGTTTACCTAGGTCGTCTAGGATGACTGGCTAAGCTTTATATTACCAAATACTCGTATAATGTTAGAACAAAAAGTCTACGATTTACTTCGTCAGATGACCGAAGACACTGTCTAGAGAATATTGGTATAATACAGTATTAAAATATTTAAAGTCACAGCAATCACATCAAGGTTATACACAGAGCAGAAATAAAAATATGTACCAAAGTCCAACGGACTACGTTCCCTGGGAGCCTTCCTATTCTGGTTCTCCTCGATATCTCTAAAAACTAGCTATTTATTATAAAATCAGAATTCGCCTGGGGGTACAAGGCGGTACCTCCCCCTATCATCTGATATTTCACCTCTACTAGAGTCCGTATATTTCTCACTGATCGTCAGACTTACTGACGCCTTGGTCGCCAAAATCACGGTCGTCGAAACCGCACTCGCAGAGGTATTACGTAACTACTCGCCACATGGCCTCCACAGCTGGACTAAGTGCATATTGGAATGCCCGATCGCGCGAAGTATTACGTAACAAGTTGCCCATCTGGGCTTAAGTGCAATTAAACTGCACACGGCCCTCTAACACAATTAAAATCGCCACAGGCGAAACAAATTTAAGCGCATGTTCCGTCACACACCCCCACCTCAAAAAGGATATTTCCTCTACTCTAGGAATAGGGAAATATACTACATTAAAACAAAAAGGTGCGTTAACCGACGCATACGGGCATTTATAACACATGTAATAATAAGGTGACTACCAGTAATAACACTGAGTCTCTGAGTCCCTGGTATACAAATAAAATATATATAAACAAAACAGAATAAGGAATGTCAACACGTTATCATAACGTTCAACTTCGGGACAGGGCATCAGCGATTACATTGGATGTGCCCTTGATATGTCCAATGGTAATTGGGTATTCTTGCAGAAGAAGACTCCATCTCAAAACTCTCTGGTTGGAGGCTTTCATTAGGATGGTCCAGTCCGTCTTCGTCTTCTTGGAACAGCACAGCTCCAGCACCCACGTCACTGGCACCCACAGCTAGCTTGAACGGCATTCGGTAGTCTGGTGCTGCCATCACGGGAGACGAGTAGCGCCTCTGCTTGAGACGGTTGAATGACTTCTCGCATTCACCTGACCAATGGAACTTCGTTTCCTTCTTTCTCAGCGTCGCACGTTTTCCAGGTTTTCTCCGATAGGCATGCTGTCGACGCGGTGTAGCGTTGGGTTCCAAGCGCACATCTTGGCTTAAGGTATTGGTAACCATTGGAAGGTCCCGACAAATGGAAACATTGTCTTGTATCAATGTAGTCAGCTTTGCTCGCTGGGGGTTCAAGTCTGCTAGAATCTGGCTGTTGGCCAACTTGATCGCCGCAGTCTTGACGTCATCACAGGAAATTGAGTGTCTCTCAATTTGGACCGGTCTCTCTGGAACTATCGGCAGTCTGTCAAAATAACCTTTTAGCAAATTGATGTGACAATACCTACTTTTCCTAACCCTATCAGGAGTGTTTATCACATACCCTGTCTCATTAACTCGTTTGAGCACAACATAGGGCCCGAAATACCTGTTCTGCACAGAACCCCGTTTAATGGGAAGGTACAGCAGCACCTTATCCCCTGGTTTAAATTCCCGACTCTTAGCCTTCCTATCAAACACTGATTTTATTTTGCTCTGAGCATGGCTCAGTTGCTTCCTAGCTAGTTCGGTCGCCGGCAACCTCCCATCTCTAACTCTCTTATTTATTAATACTCCCTTGTCCACAGTTAACAAGGTAGTGCGAGCTGCCAACAAATTTGGATCAGCCCCCTGCTCTAGAATTAACTCTTGTCTATTACAAGGTAAATCCCCTCTATCAAAGACAACTGGTTCAATTCCCCTCTGCGGGAGATCAACAGGTTCCACCACATTTAATTTGTCAGTTGACTTATCTACCATTTTACTGATAACCTCATCCACTCCAATTTCATGGCTCACACACGTATCAGACAAATCACAAATATCCTCTAGGTCCTGTGCTAACTTACTGGCCATAGCCCTAGTCTTTACACATGCAGGATAACTAATCTCATCAACCTCACTCTCTCCTACTGGTAAAGGGCTGTCTTTAATTAACAACTGGTCACATTTCGGCTGACAACACTGACTAGTCAAATCATTACCCAACAAAACTCCTATGTTTTCAACAGGCAAGTCCTTCACAACACCCATAACGACTGGTCCCGTCACAAACTTCGAACACAAGAAAACCTTATGTAACCGGACAACCATTTTTTCTCCAGTAACCGAGGTTAAAGCCAAACTACGTCCTATGTCTGAATTTTCAGTACCAGCTAAACACTTTTGCATCCCTTGCCTGACTAGCTGACCAACTAGATGACTCTCCCCGATAGTTACTTTCCCGGGAAAAACCTGGCTGAAATTTCTTCTTATCACCCTGTTGTAAAGAGCTACCCGGTACTGCCTGAGCTTTGTGTATTAACACGTAATCATCTGCCACTATGCCTGCCTCCTCTATCTTTTTGACTTCACGATCCTCTAAGTGAATACGTAAGCTAACTGGTAATCCATTTTTAATGTCCTGTAAGATCAACAACTCCCGTAACTCGGTATATGACTCTACCTGATGAGACACCACCCATTTATCAAACATCCCTGCATTCTTAGCCACAAACTCACTATGAGACTGACCCGGCGTTTTTATCAACTCGCTATACCGTAAACGATAATCCTCAGGTCGTAATTCATACGCCCTCAACACCGCAGCCTTAACTAGGTCGTACTGACTTGCTCGCTCATCACTCATTGAATTATAAGCTACACTAGCCTTCCCCTTAAACTTAGACACGGCTAACAATGTCCACTTAGACTGCGGCCAATTTAGCTGCTTAGCGGCCCGTTCAAAAAGTTGGAAAAACATATCTACCTCCTGGTCATCAAATACCGGCACTGATCTATAAGCCTCCGACATGTTAAACCCATTTCCGGCTTCTCGTCTAACTTCTTCAGTATTCAACTTTAACTCATGTTCCACTTTTAATTTTTCTAACTGGAATTATCTATCTCTATGTCTATCTTCTCTATCTCTCTCTTCTCTTTCTCTCTCTCTCTCTTCTCTTTTTCTCTCTCTCTACCCCTATCTTCTTTTTCTCTATCTCTATCTTCTCTTTCTCTATCCCTCTCTCTATCTAATGCACGTTCTTCTCTTTCTCTCTCTTTCTCTTCTCTTTCGTACTCAAGCTTTTTAAAAGCTAATTGTTGTTCCACACTTAACTCATTTATCTCTATCTCTGGAACAATCTCACTGTCTTCCATAACAGGCCTATCACCAAAAACTTCCTGGATAATAATTGTCCTTATATCTCCTAAGGTTTTAGCTGATGTTAAATCAATTTCTCGCTCACCCGCGATTTCAACTAACTCGGCCTTACGTGCTCGCTTAATCTCCACTACACTGAGCGTAGGCCTATCCAGCAAATTCTTATCCATGTTTAGATATGACACACTTATTATTAATTAATTTTCTAGTGAACAACGTGCTACTTCTGGTTAATTTGTAAAAATAATTTATAAAGCCCCCATTTACAAACAATACTTTTTTAAATATGCATGTCCCGTTTCAGATCCAGGGCGAGCGCCCCAATTTTCTACTCCTGTCACGGGGATTCTATAATTCCCGTAACTGAATAAAACACGATTATCAAAATATCTCTCCTAACTGTATATCTATTAGATCTCTCTGTAACAGGCGGTTAAACCCTAGTATGGCTCGTCTAGGTATGATCAGAGATACGATCTTATATAAAGTATATATTATTATAGCACGTTTAGCTCACTAGAAACACAACAAAACACAATACACTTTGGAATCTGTATTATCCTACGCTGACAAATGTACAGCCGTAGTAGTTAATTAATAACAGCAATAATAACAACCCAGAACTGATCACTTAATTAGTTAACCTCTAGGTGTCTAGTTACACAATATGCGAATCACTTCACCGTTACACCACACCCACACGTGTGATAATTGAGAAACGCTTCCAGGAGAAGTTAATTAATAAAGGAATTACAACACCATTCCTAACTGGTTAATTTTTAATTAACCCTTACTACTCGTTCAGTAACGTGTGATAATTTAGGAACGCTTCCAGGGGAACTTAATTAATAAAGGAATTACAGCTCTATTCCTAACGGGTTAATTTTTAATTAACCCTAACTACTCATTCAGTAACCTTGTAACACAGAATTAATACTGGTACCTATCACAATAAAGACAATAACCTACAGTTTACCTAGGTCGCCTAGGATGACTGGCTAAGCTTTATATTACCAAATACTCGTATAATGTTAGAACAAAAAGTCTACGATTTACTTCGTCAGATGACCGAAGACACTGTCTAAAGAATATTGGTATAATACAGTATTAAAATATTTAAAGTCACATCAATCACATCAAGGTTATACACAGAGCAGAATTAAATTTTTTTACCAAAGTCCAACGGACTACGTTCCCTGGGAGTCTTCCTATTCTGGTTCTCCTCGATATCTCTAAAAACTAGCTATTTATTATAAAATCAGAATTCGCCTGGGGGTACAAGGCGGTACCTCCCCCTATCATCTGATATTTCACCTCTACTAGAGTCGGTATATTTCTCTCTGATCGTCAGACTTACTGACACCTTGGTCGCCAAAATCACGGTCGTCGAAACCGCACTCGCAGAGGTATTACGTAACTACTCGCCACATGGCCTCCACAGCTGGACTAAGTGCATATTGGAATGCCCGATCGCGCGAAGTATTACGTAACAAGTTGCCCATCTGGGCTTAAGTGCAATTAAACTGCACACGGCCCTCTAACACAATTAAAATCGCCACAGGCGAAACAAATTTAAGCGCATGTTCCGTCACACCATGCATGTAAGCAAACGGAGCCATACTTGGTATAGTGATTAGAGGATACCTGGATTCACTTTAAAATGTTTAGGTTTTTATATTGACCATGCATGTAAGCAAACGGAGCCATACTTGGTATAGTGATTAGAGGATACCTGGATTCACCTTCAAATGTTTAGGTTTTTATATTGACCATGCATGTAAGCAAACGGAGCCATACTTGGTATAGTGATTAGAGGATACCTGGATTCAATTTAAAATGTTTAGGTTTTTATATTGACCATGCATGTAAGCAAACGGAGCCATACTTGGTATAGTGATTAGAGGATACCTGGATTCACCTTCAGATGTTTAGGTTTCTATATTGATCATGCATGTAAGCAAACGGAGCCATACTTGGTATAGTGGTTAGAGCACCGACTTATACAGCGACAGGTTTTAGCGTAGATCCATATCTGCGAACCATTTAGTTAATACAAGACTGCTGTTCCCACAGTTAATATCACGACTGTGACACACACACACACGTATGTATATACACGCACACGCACACACACAAAAAACACGCGCACACAATTACACACACAAACATTACATACACATAACACACAAACACACACAAAGCACATCCATGCACACAATACATACACATTTCTCTCACATACAATCACCTCTCTCTCTCTCTCTCTCTCTCTCTCTCTCTCTCTCTCTCTCTCTCTCTCTCTCTCTCCTCTCTCTCTCTCTCTCTCTCTCTCTCTCTCTCTCTCTCTCCACCTCTCTCTCTCTCTCTCTCTGTGTGTGTGTGTGTGTGTGTGTGAGAGTCAGCGGGGCGGGACGTAGCACAGCGGTAAAGCTCTCGCTCGATGCGCGGTCGGTCTGTGATCGATCCCTGTCGGTGGGTCCATTGAGCTATTTCTCGTTCCAGCGAGTGCACCACGACTGGTATATCAAAGGCCGTGGTATGTACTACCCTGTATGTAGGATGATGAAGTGGCGACAGCGGGATTCCTCTCTGAATATCTGTTTGGTCCTTAACCATATGTCTGACGCCATATAACCGTAAATAAAATGTGTTGAGTGCGTCGTTAAATAAAAACATTTCTTTCTTTCTTTCTTCCATGCAAAGTTATAAAATTATGATAGCATATAATCTGGAAAATATCACATTGTGTTATATATATATATATATATATATATTATAATTATTTTTATATAGTTGCAACAATTCGATTTACAGCTCACAGACTGTTTTGGTATGCACGTAGATCTAGAAAGATGGTTTGGACCGGACTGATGGGTGAAGATCGGGTGGAAATAGAGCCGTCAAAATGGACGATACAGCTACCCGTGACCTATATCTGGAATGGAAGAATGTACATAGCTGATGATTACAACAGGTACTTGGTGTTAACTTACATAGTATTAGTTATACCATTTATATTAAAAGGTTTTTTAAAAGTTTAACGACACCACTAGAGCACATTGATTTATTAATCATCGGCTGTTGGATGTTCAATATCTGTTAATTCTGACATACAGTCTTTGGGATGAAAGCCTTTGTTTCATTAGCAGCAAGGGATCGTTTATATGCACCATCCCACAAACAGGATAGCGCATACCACGGCCTTTGATATACTAATCGTGGGGCACTAGCTGGAACGAGACATAGTCCAATGGGACAACCGACGGGGATGGATCCTAGACAGACCACACACACACACACACCACACACACACATACGCAAACAACACACATTCACACCACAAAATACACACAACACAACAAACACACCACAACACCCACCCACACAGACACACACACATAGACACACACCACAACACACATATAACACAACACACAGACAACACAACACACACCACAACACACATACAACACACACTCACACACACACGACACAAAACACACACCACAACACACACACACACACACATACATACACACAACAGGCACCACAACACACAGACAACACAACACACACACAGCACACGCACAACACAACATACACGCGCACACGCACACACACATACACGCACATATTTATATTGGGATTACAAGTCCGTCGGTTCATAGTAGATGTGTATGGTACGGAGAGATTACTGGGCAATACTAACACAACAGGGCCCCGTTCCACGAAGCGATCTTAACACTAAGATCACCTTATTGCATAAGGTAGCTATGCACTTAGGGCTAAGATCGCTTTGTGGAACGGGGCCCTAGATCTCATTTCTAACCAGGCTTAAGTCAGTATTAAACATAAAATACCGGCCTTAGTGGCGTCGTGGTTACGCCATCAGACATAAAGCTGGCAGGTACAGGGTTCGCAGCCCGATACAGGGTTCGCAATTCGGTACCGACTCCCACCCAGAGCCAGTTTTAACGACAATGGGTAGGTATGTTACGAATGTGTAAAACCACTACACCCTGCTCTCTCTCACTAACCACTAACAATGAACAACTAACCCACTGTCCTAGACAAACAGCCCAGATAGCTGAGGTGTGCCAAGGACAGCGTGCTTCAACCTTAACTGGATATAAACACGAAAATAAGTTGAAATTAAATGAAACATATAATGCTATGATATATATATATATATATATGTCTAAGCTCGTAGGTGATTGGTAGAGTTAACACTGTGACTGAGACCCCTCAATCGCTGTCCTCCTTGGGTCCCCGCTTCGATCTCTCTCTCTCTATCTCTATATGTGTCTGTCCTTGAGTCGAGTTTTATAGGATCCTGCTCATGTTCACGTCTTCATGTTCCTTGGGAATTCATCTCATTGTCACATGATAAATTGTAATCGCTAACTGCTATATATACATGTATTAAGATTGCAGGCCCATCACATTTCTTTCTGCTGTTTATTAGCCAAAAACCTCTGTTTATATGCGTACACAATGTTTGTACAATTGAAACATGGTGGCAATAATTATAACTTAACATAATATGGATGGACAGAGTTAGTATTTGTTGTTACTGAATACTGTAAAGTACACTAAAGTAAGTGGTTTACACATTGAGCCTTGCGGAGCACTCACTCAGGGTTTGGAGTCGGTATCTGGATTAAAAATCCCATGCCTCGACTGGGATCCGAACCCATTACCTACCAGCCTGTAGACCGATGGCCTAACCACGACGCCACCGAGGCCGGTACACTAAAGTAACAAAAATATCGGAATGAAAGAACTGTAGAGTTGACTAATCTCAACAAAACAATGCATCTATCGGAACTTGTCGTACGTTTTCGTATAACGGTACACGTGTGACTGAAGTTAAATTTAGGCGAGGTGTTCTGATAGAAATACCGTTATGAAAATTGCCGATACCTGCGTATTAATTTTCATGGAGTTACAAAGATGTCAATTTTTCCCCATTTTAACGCAAAACTGCTTGCATTTTACAATCAACTTTTCATCTCAGATTACATCATTTAACAAAATTTATTATGTTCAATTTATTATCTAACATTAAATGAATGTTTTTGATTCAGACAATTATAATAGGTCTATACATAATTACACTACATTTCATGTACAGTGCCATAGTACTATCAGTTTATCAATACGGATCACAGTGAATAACAGATCGTTCGAGTTAAAACAAATAGTTTTCAAATATTTCTTTACAATAAAAGCTAACAAATATCTTATTAAGGCAATACAAGCTATAATATTATTGTAAAGACATATTTTGAACTATTTTGTCTGTTATCTGTTATTCACTGTGTTGCAATATTCTTCAAACTTTCAAACTTTATTTCGATTCACTCAGGCCGTCAAACGACAGCATATGAGGACATATTTTATAATAGTTATTTACAGTGACAAGATGACAACAGTTCTTCATAGAATATATACAGATATAATTCAAAATAGCTATATACACATTTTAAAAAGAAGACACATGGTGACAGAACATTTAAATAAAGCAGATAAATCTTTATACGTCAGTACTTTTAAAAGTATAAAATGATATCGGAGATGTTTATCTATGGTTTACTAAATTTACTTGTAATTTCAGAGATTAGTTTTGACAATTTACGGAGAGTGCTTATTTTATTACAATTAAGCAGTTCTTTGAATTTAAGAGTGCTACGTTTTTTATAATAATATGGTTTTATAAACCTTTTGCGTGTATTCGTAAAATAATTACATTTAAATAAGTAGTGATATTCATCTCCAATATCATTTTCTACGCACAATGTACATAATCTATTTTCGACTGGGATGCTATTCCAGCGTCCTGTTTCTATGGGTAAATAATGATTACATGTTCTGAATTTCAAAAGGTTGGTCCACAATTTTTCGGGTAATTTAATAAAGTATTTTTCCAAATTTAACAGGTGTATTAAATTTTCTAGCCAGTTATAGCTGTGCCCGTTTGCAACAGATTCTTTTATCATATAATTAAGAATTAAATTAGTGATTTTTGTAGATTTACCTTTAACTATACGTGCCCAGAATCCTATAATTCTTTGATCTATAACTAGTTTTAGTGGCGTTCTACCAAGTTCCCCATATAACATAAAAATAGACGTACCCTTTTTTACTGGCAATAACCGTCTAAGAAAATTTATATGAATATTTTCTATTATGTCCACATTTTCGTATCCCCAGATTTCACAGCCATACAAAAGTATTGGGAGGACCATTGAATCAAATAATTTAAGCTTGCAATCAATTGGCAAATTATTATCCTTGGCTTTAGATAAAACAAAATAATATTGCTTTAGTTGCACGCTGAATTAAACATTGTTTTGTTATTTTAAATTTGTTTTTGTTTAGTGAAACGTTAAACCTAAATATTTGTATTCTTTAACATTTTGAAGAGACTTATCTCCGAGAGTAAACTTTTTCCTTATAGTCATTTGCATTTCCATTAAATATTATTATTTTAGTTTTTTTTCCACTGTTTACTTTAAGTTTCCATTTTTTGCTGTATTCCAAAAAGACATTTAGATTGTTTTCCAATCGTGAGCATTGGTTGCTAGTAGTGCAGTATCGTCGGCATATAGGAGACAAGTAAGTGGATACCGATGTCTAGAAGCAATCGTGGGTCATCTATAGCGGTGGCTACCCCCGAGCAGTTAGAATTTAGTAGGTGGTTTTCTAAGTCATTTAAATAAAGTGAAAATAGGACAGGTGACAACTTTTCATCTTGGCGGACTCCGGTATTGCAAGAAAACAATTTTGAGCATTCGTTTATTTAAACTGATACAGGATTTTATAGCTTGATACATTTTTTTTGGATAATTCTAAGGGAATTTGCCATTTATGTTATAGTTTAATAATTTTTGCCAAAAGGAAGCTTCTTGATATCGTATCAAATGCCTTTTGGAAATCAAAAGCCTACACGCACAGAATAATTTAGCGGACGACATTTTTTTTTCTTCTTTTTTTTAAATTATGATTAGAGAATATATATAAACAGATGGTCGGTTGTGGAGTAGCCTTTTCGAAAAGGCAGTCTGGGCTTCAGTTAAGATATTATTTTCTTCAAGGTAGTCATTATTCGTCCGTTATTTAGGATCGTTGTAAATAGTTTTGAGCTACAGCATAATACGGTTATTGGTCTATAATTTTCTGGCATAGAACGGCTTCCTTTATTTTTAAAGATTGGCTTAATCATTCCTATCAGCCATTCATTTGGAAAAACACTGTTATCTAGCATAACATTGAATAGTTTTGTGTGTATATGGCAAACATTTTGTCCACAGTAGATTTAATGTACTCATTTGTAATATTATCACATTCCGGAAGCTTTTTCCATTTTTAAGTTGTTTTTATTGCATTTTTAACTTCTCTTTCTTCAATCGGTTTATATCTAGAGCGTCATTATCCAATTCGACAGTTTTAAAATCTGTATATTGATTTATATCATTATCCATAGGATCTCCTTCATTTGCTTTTTCAAAAAAGTTGCTAAGTCTGTTTACTGATGGGAAATTATTATTCACAGTTATTGGTTTTAATAATTTATAAAAAGATTTTGGGTCATTTAATTTCAGATCGCGCATTTGTTTTTCTGCTTTGTATTTATGAGCTGCATTTTCTTTAAATATGATTTCTTTGCCGCGTGGTATTTTTTTCTAGAGACAAGACTCGTGCCAAATAGAAGTCGCTTGGTTTTAAATTTAGTCCGTGCACGAGCACCGTTTGGCACACGGCCGAATGTTGACACTGCAGTCTATAAATAGATTTTTCATAACCTCAATCGCTTTGTTGACACGTGTGTGTGCATCGTTCGTGTCGTTACACAACATGCTGGAGATACTATCAAGTGACTTTTGGTCAAACTTATTGACAAATTGCTGTCTTTTGTCCATTTACGGATTTTTATGTCTGTTTTTATTAATTTCTTCTGTTAATGTGAAAGCTTGATAGTGATATGAATTAATATTGTGACGGAACATGCTCTTTAATTTGTTTCGCCTGTGGCGATTTTTAATTGTGTTAGAGGGCCGTGTGCAGTTTAATTGCACCTAAGCGCAGGTGGGCAACTTGTTACGTAATACTTCGCGCGATCGGGCATTCCAATATGCACTTAGTCCAGCTGTGGAGGCCATGTGGCGAGTAGTTACGTAATACCTCTGCGAGTGCGGTTTTTACAACCGTGATTTGGCGACGATGGCGTCAGTAAGTCTGACGATCAGAGAGAAATATACCGACTCTAGTAGAGTTGGAATATCAGATGATAGGGGGAGGTACCGCCTTGTACCCCCAGGCGAATTCTGATTTTTATAATAAATAGCTAGGATTTAGAGATATCTAGAGAACCAGAATAGGAAGGCTCCCAGGGAACGTAGTCCGTTGGACTTTGGTAAATATTTTTATTTCTGCTCTGTGTATAACCTTGATGTGATTGATGTGACTTTAAATATTTTAATACTGTATTATACCAATATTCTTTAGACAGTGTCTTCGGTCATCTGACGAAGTAAATCGTAGACTTTTTGTTCTAACATTATATGAGTATGTGGTAATATAAAGCTTAGCCAGTCATCCTAGTGGACCTAGGTAACTGTAGGTTTATTGTCTTTTAATTGTGATAGGTACCAGTATTATTCTCTGTGTTACAAGGTTACTTAATGAGTAGTTAGGGTTAATTAAAAATTAACCCGTTAGGAAATAGAGCTGTAATTCCTTTATTAATTAAGTTCCCCTGGAAGCGTTCCTAAATTATCACACGTTACTGAACGAGTAGTAAGGGTTAATTAAAATTAACCAGTTAGGAATGGTGTTGTAATTCCTTTATTAAGTAACTTCTCCTGGAAGCGTTTCTCAATTATTACACGTGTGGGGTGTGGTGTAACGGTGAAGTGATTCGCATATTGTGTAACTAGACACCTAGAGATTAACTAATTAAGTGATCAGTTTCTGGGTTGTTTATTATTGCTGTTATTAATTAACTACTACGGCTGTACATTTGTCAGCGTAGATTACTACAGATTCCAAAGTGTATTGTGTTTTTTGTTGTGTTTCAGAGAAACTAACGTGCTATAATAATATATACTTTATATAAGATCGTATCTCTGATCATACCTAGAGACGAGCCATACTAGGTTTAACCGCCTGTTACAGAGAGATCTAATAGATATACAGTTTAGGAGAGATATTTTGATAATCGTGTTTTATTCAGTTACGGGTATTATAGAATCCCCGTGACAGGAGTAGAAAATTGGGGCGCTCGTCCCGGATCTGAAACGGGACACGCATATTTAAAAAAAGTATTGTTTGTAAATGGGGGCTTTATAAATTAATTTTTACAAATTTACTAGAAGTAGCACGTTGTTCACTAGAAAATTAATTAATATTAAGTGCGTCATATCTAAACATGGATAAAGAATTTGCTGGATATGCCTACGCTCAGTGTAGTGGAGATTAAGCGAGCACGTAAGGCCGAGTTAGTTTGAAATCGCGGGTGAGCGAGAAATTTGATTTAACATCAGCTAAAACCTTAGGTGATATAAAAGACAATTATTATCCAGGAAGTTTTTGGTGATAGGCCTGTTATGGAAGACAGTGAGATTGTTCCAGAGATAGAGATAAGTGACTTGAGTATGGAACAACAGTTAGCTTTTAAAAAGCTTGAGTACGAAAGAGAAGAACGTGCATTAGATAGAGAGAGAGAGAGAGAGAGAAAGAGAAAAGAGGGATAGAGAGAGGGAGAGAGAAAGAGAAAAGATAGGGATAGAGAAGATGAGAGATGGGATAGAGAGAGAGAGAAAGAGAAGAGAGAATAGAGAAGATAGACATAGCGATAGAGAAAGAGAAGAGAGGGATAGAGAGAGAGAGAGAGAGAAAGAGAAGAGAGGATAGAGAATTCCAGTTAGAAAATTAAAAGTGGAACATGATTTAAAGTTGAATACTGAAGAAGTTAGACGTGAGGCAGGAAATGGTTTTAACATGTCTGAGGTTTATAGATCAGTGCCTGTATTTTGCGATCAGGAGTTAGACATGTTCTTCCAACTTTTTGAACGGGCCGCTAAGCAGCTAAATTGGCCGCAGTCTAAGTGGACAAAAAAAATTGTTAGCCGTGTCTAAGTTTAAGGGGAAGTCTAGTATAGCTTATAATTCAATGAGTGATGAGCGAGCAAGTCAGTAACGACCTAGTTAAGGCTGCAGTGTTGAGGGCTTATGAATTACGACCTGAGGATTACGTTTACGGTATAGCGAGTTTGAGAAAAACGCAGGGTCAGTCTTATAGTGAGTTTGTGGCTAAGAAGGCAGGGATGTTTGATAATGGGTGGTTGTCTCATCAGGTAGAGTCATATACCGAGTTACGGGAGTTGTTGATCTTACAGGACATTAAAAATGGATTACCAGTTAGCTTACTTATTCATTTAGAGGATCGTGATGTCACAAAGATAGAGGAGGCAGGCATAGTGGCAGATGATTACGTGTTAATACACAAAGCTTAGGCATTACCGGGTAGCTCCTTACAA